>NW_027186147.1:0-34741 GCF_028583685.1 Petaurus breviceps papuanus | reverse complement strand
CTCTGTAAGCCCCACATGAGGCTCAGCTTCTCCCCTGGTCCGCAGCCCCGCCCTGCCCCTCTCGCACCTTATACTCGGAGGCCGGGCATCCGCCGTCCAGCCAGCCGTCCTACCTGCTGCAGCCGGGAGCCGCGCGGTGCGGGAGGGCCAAACCCGGGCCCCTCTCACGCTTCGTGTTTCCTCTCCAGCCTCCTTCTCAATGCTCCAGGGAAGAGAGCTTTGTGGGGATAGCAGCGGGGCCTTCGTGTCCCAGAGCCAGAGCCCGAGAGGTGAGTGGGGTGGGGGACCCGAGGAAGAGAAGCGTGAGGGGAGAGGAGGGGCTGGGCCGGTGGTACAGGGGCTCATGAGAAAACCGGGGGTGCCAGCTGGTAAATGAGGCTGTTGTTGGGACTGTGGGGCCAGTGCGTGAGTTAGAGCGAGACTTCACGTGAGGATCGCCTACGGAGGATGACCGGACTCCTGAAACGGCCGCTTCACCCTTTCTAGTGCCACAGTAATGTCCGTTTCACTTGTGTGCCCGGCTGGTTTTCCATTTCGCGGGAGGTGGATGCCCCTTTAGTCTCCGGGGCTCTTACCAGAAGAATTGCCGTAGACATTTCTGTCCGTAGGGGCCTTTCTCTCTTTCTTTGATCTCACTGGGGTGTAGGCCCCATGGCAGTCTTGCTGGATCCAAGGGAACGCACGTTTTAGTAAACACTTTTGGGGCACAGTTCTAGCTTGTTCCCTCATTCCCAATTGCTTTCTAGAATGGCCGGTCCAATGCTGCCCTTCCGGTGCTTGTCCTTCGTCCATCTGATGGTTTAAGGGCAGAACCTCAGGGTGTCACATGCTTCTTTGATCCCCGAAACCCCAAGGCAACCTTGTTCTACTGGGACTGTTCATGTCAGGTGAGGCCTAGGAAAGGCAGCTGTGTCCTGGGCATTCAGTTCTCCAAGTTCCAAATGTCTGAGGGGTTTCTAGGGCTGGCCCATGAGACTGCACCAATCCCACCAAGCACAGGACATTACAGGGCCCCTTCTGTGAGAGGCATGGGCCTCCTCCCAGAGACGGATGGGCCCACTGGGGAAAGAGGCTGCCGATGGGGATGTGGAGGGTGGGGGCAGCCTGGCATCAGGAGGACGAGCCGGATCAAACGTGGGCAGTGGCACTGGGCTTTGGATGGCACTTCTCTGGCTTTTTGAGATGAATCTGTTGTTATGAACTTTGTCACCAGCAACCACAAACACCCTCCACAAAGAACAGGAAAAAGGATTTCATGGAAAACAAAATTTCTGTCCAGTCTGGGTATAAAAGGGATCTCACATCTGTAGGAGCAGAGTTACCCTGTGTGTGGGTGCTCCCTTCCGTGGCTTTCTAAAGGCTTTCACAAACCCCTCTCTTGCAGGCAAGTGCTCTCGTGGAGCCATCTGGTTCCGCGTCTTGTAATATGGCAGGTTCAGGATTAGGGTTCCAAGGTGGGGGTGACATCAGTGCTGGTAACCCACAGACAAGTTGTGGCTGGACGGTTATCAGGGAAAGACGGGCTTAGCATTTTTTAAGTGCCTTCTATGGGCCAGGTGCGTGACCAGCACAAATGGTGGGCCCTGGAGTGGAAGGAGAATTAGTGCAGGGCTGCCTGGCACAGATCCTCTAAGGAGGGCTTCTGGGAAGACACAGATGAGTTCCCAAGACGTGTGTGGGGCCAATGTGGGCTCTGCTTGGAATGACATCTCAGAGCAGTGGTAGTGGGGAGCTTCCCTATGCTGGCGCCTAGATGACATGTGTCTTAACTCCGGAGCCAGGAAGGCCCTTGGACACCTTCAGTTCAGCCTTCTCATTTTACAGATGAGGGGATGGGCACAGAGGGGCTAAGTGATTTAGCTGTAGTCTCACAGGGATCCAGTATTTGAACTCAGGCCTCGGGCCTCCGATTCACCTCACTGGCTGCTGCATCAAGCTGCCTCCATGGTCAGTTTTGTCTGGCTGATAATACATCTCTAAGCATGCAAGTGACAGGTCAGTTTCTGAGAGTGCCACTGACCAGCCTTTCCAGTTTTGGTGGCCAGGATATGTGGGCTAAAGGGAGATGGGACCTCGGGCTTGCCATAGGAAGCAATTAGCCTGACCCTGTGCATTTAAGAACAGAGTCTAAGCAATTGGATTTGTTGTTTAATAGAAGATACTCGGTTGTGGGTGGAGACTTGTGGCCACACTTTCTGTGCTGAGAACCAAGAAGACTTGGGGATCTCCCAGGTGTGGGTGTTCTTTCCTCAGTACAGATTGCCGCCCGTTTCTTCCTGCCCTTCCTGTGGGCTTTCCCAGACAAGTTCGCCTGATTCACTGGACTCCAGTTGCCCTCTGCCCCTCCTCCCCTTCTCTCACAGTTTCTTTGATGGCATCCTGGGTCCAATTCCATGTTGCTCTGCCCTTGGAGCCATCTTCAGCTACTGTTCTTGACTTCGCTGCCCTTCTGCAGAGTGCCCCCACAGAGTCTCTCCATGTGGAGGAGACTTGAAGAGTTGTGATGACCGAGAGACACTGGAGCCTGTGTGTGGGGGCCAGCAGTCCGTTGGGCTACTCCTGCACAAATGGACCTGGGAAGGACTTGCAAAGACCTCAGACAGTTTTGTCGTCACTCCCCCTCTGAGGCCCATGTGTGGCCCCAGGACAGCCAGAACTTTGGAGTGGGAGCCTGCCAGATTCTCTGTGAAGCCTCCCAGCCGAACAGGAAGTGGGATGAGGCCCCTTCTGCTCCCCAACTTGGTGGGCTGAGGCCTCTTTCCCCAGAGACTGAAATGGAAAAGGGATGAGAATTCTAAGGTGTTGGGGGAGATGTGTGTACTTGTGTGCTGGCCTTGGCTTTGAAATAAATATCCCCCCTAAATTTCAATTCCGGTGTTAGTTAGGAGACATAAGCCAAACCCTCAGGGTAACCCTGGACCCTGCTTCTGGAATGATGAGCTCAGAGCAGCCTGGTCCTTGGGACACAGTGATCCAGCTGTGTTCAGTTGAGAAGGCTGGGGCCCTTCGGGGAACTGGGGTGACCCACAGACCATCTCCCATCTCTCCCCTTGGTCAGTTCTGGGCCACACTCACCGTCCTTGGCAGTGAGACTGTCCGAGGAAACAGTGTGTACAATACTGTCCCTCCTCTCACGCCTCGAGGGCAGACCAGAGACCTTCTTCGTGTGGATTGTTGGGCTGCAGTCCCAGCATGGTCCTGGACCCAGTTCAGGTGGCCCTGCTATGGTTGGGGCTCGTTCACACCCCACGACCCTCAGAGAGTCCCTCTTTAGAGTGTGACAGCTGATGTGAATGTGGGTAGCTCACTGTGACAAGGTAGGAGGCAGAAGCCAGGTTAGGGGAGTCGGAACTGGGAGTGAGTGAGGAGACCTGGGTTTGTGACTCAGCTCAGATACTAGCTGTGTGGCCATTCTCTTCTAGGCTCAGTCTTTATCTCTGTAAAATGGGGTCAGCACGCCGCCTTGCCCACAGGCCAGAGAAAACCCAAATGTGGAACAAGATCATTGTAGAGCCTTAGGGGCCTTAGAGACTACCCAGTCCAAACCCTTCATCTGCAGACAGGAAACCCACCCAGAAGGGTTACACATCCTGGGTCACAGGATCAGGGCCTTGCTCCTAGGCCCTCTCTGCTGTGCCATATTGTTCCGCAGTGATGATTGCCTTTTGATTCTATTCTGAAGCTGTTCTTGGCCCTGGCTGAAGCCAGACTCCTGAGAACAAGGCCCCTGCAGGCTCTCTGACCCCTACGCCTGGACCCCCAGGGCCATTCAGGGGCCAGACGCCAGACAAGCACAAATAAAGTCCTTTGGTGTTTCAGGAGCCAGTGACCTTCCAAGATGTAGCAGTGGTCTTCACACAGGAGCAGTGGGGGTACCTGCACCCTTCTCAGAAGGAGCTGTATCGGGACGTGATGCTGGAGAACTATAGGAACCTGGTCTGCCTGGGTGAGGATGGCTTCCCCTGGAGTCTTAGGTTCTGTCTCTTCTCCCCTCCCCAGCCCCAGAAGGCTTTTTGTGTCCTTTGGTAAAAGCCCTTTGGCCTCTGAGGGCCCACAGGTGACTGTGTGACATGCTTTGGGCCCAGGGAGTCCCTCAGTCTTAGACCATATGACAGACCCTGGGCTATGTGCTGGCGGGGGGTGGGGGGAGCAGGATGTTGACCTCTGCTAAATCAATACTGATCATTTCTGGGGTGGGCCTGGGAAGAGGCACCACCACCTTGGGGAGGGGTCAGCAGGGGTTGGGAGCTGGGGTGGTGCTGCACTGAGCCCTAAAGGGATCCACGAGGTCCTGCAAAGTGCAGAGGGGAGAGGGGCACAGAGTCTGGGAATGGATGGAGGCCAAATAGGGTGTCAGCCTGGGAGAGGTCAGCAGGGTTCTGAATGCCAAGTGGAGGAGTTTGTCTTTAGTCCTGGTGAAGATGACCCAAATGATATCACTATGTCGGGGTCAAAGTTCAGTGTGCCTGGCTATAGCTGACCAGAAGCTTCTCCCATAGGCCGGGCACAAATAGTCCATGTGAACATTTGGGTGGATTCTCCACATTTGCAATCCTGCGTTCCCTCTGAGCTGGCTCCATTCTGCTTTGCTCAGAGAGCACAGAGCCTTCTCTGATGTGGGCACAGCATGCAGGGCAGTCCTGTGCCAGCATCTTCCATGCCACACAATCAGTTCCAAAGTTCTTGAGACACACCTTGAGAGTGTCCCTGTATCGTTTCTTCTGACTAGCTGAGCCCCTGCCTTGTGTGAGTTAATCTTTTAGGCAAATGTACATTTTGCATTTGAACGATATGGCCAGCCCATTGGATCTGTGCTCTCCGAAGCAGAGTCTGAATGCTTGGCAGTTCAGCTCAAGAAAGGCCCTCAGTGTCTGGTGCCTGACCCTGCCAGGCGATCTTCAGAATCTTCCTAAGACAATTCAAATGGCAGTGATTCAGGTTCCTGGCCTGGCACTGGCAGACTGTCCAGGTTTCAGAGGCACACACACTGAGGTCAGCACCACGGCTCTGTGACCTTCAGTCTGGCAGTCAGTCTAATACCTCTTCTCTCCCACACTTTCCTTCGGAGCCTCCCAGACACTGAGCCAGCTCTGCCAATGTGAGCACCAACCTCATTATCAGTGTGGACATCCCTGGAAAGTGCCCTGCCAAGGTGAACGAGCTGCCCACAGCGCTCAGAACTTCTCCACTTGCTGTCACTGCTGGTTCCACACGTGGATGGGGTGGTGCTGGCTGATGCAGCCCTAGGCTTCCTCGGTGTTAATTGTGAGGCCAAAATTAGCACAAGCAGCAGAGAACTGATCCACGCTTTGTTGCATCTCAGCTTCAGGGGCTGCACTGAGGCACAATCATCTACAAACAGAAAGTCATGCACCAACCCTCCCTCCACTTTGGTCTTGGCTTGTGGCCTTTTCAAGTTGAAGAATTTACCATCAGTGCTTAGCTGACCTTGATGCCCTGTTCATCCTCATTGAAAGCATTTGACAACATGGCTGAAAACATCATGCTGACAAGCGTGGGAGGAGGCACATGGCCTTGTTTCACTCCACTGGTGACTGGGAAGGCAGGAGAGCATCGTCCATTATCTAGAACCCAGGCGAGCATGATGTCATGGAATTGATATAAAAGCTGATGAACTCCTCTGGGCAACCAAACTTTACCATCATTTTCACAAGCCCTCATGACTAACAGTATGAAAAGCCTTAGTCAGATCTACAAAGGTTGTGCAGACCTGTGTTCTGCTCCTGGCATTTCTCCTGGAGCTGTCGGGCAGCAGACCCCATTGTGACTGTGCCTCGGCCCTTTCTGAAGCCACACTGGCTCTCAGGGAGATGACCATCTTCCAGGTGAAGGATCAGCCCATTAAGGAGGCCTCTGGCAAGAGTCTTGCTGGCAGTGACTGAGAGAGAGCTGCCTCCCTGCCCTGTGATTGTCTGTCTCTCTTTCTTCATTGGAGATGGGCAGTGGAGGCGGCCTTGAACTCCTGGCCAATAGCCTCCTCTTGCCTATGGAGAGGCTTCCTCTCATTCCCGAGCCTCCTGAGCGGGGGAGTGCTGTGGTCTGGCCTGTGCAGTCAGAGCTTTCTCTGGGGAGGAGGGCTGGGAAGGGAGAGGCGAGGGCGGTGTGAGTGAAGAGAAGGTGCTCGCCCTGCCGAGGGGAGGCGAGAGGCCTTATCCTGCCAAACTTGTCCTTCAAGGTCTTCCAGCACTCACCTTGGGGATTCTGTGGCTGTGACTCTCCCCTTTCCAGCTGTGTTGTTGTGTTCAGTGCGCTGTATTTCTGATGCTGCTTCCCTCCCCGACTCTGCATCAGTTCATGTTGCTTTTCACAGGCTTCTCTGGCCTCGTCACAGCTGTCACCTTGTACAGCCCAGGAATACATGGTTCCATTCCCCCACTGACGAGCAGCCCCTTCGTTTTCTGGCCCTTTGTTCCCACAGAAGCACATGCTGCTAGAAGTATGTTGATGCAGACAGAGCCTTTCTTATCTGCCCATGATCTTGTCCGGTTGTGTTCCTGGCTGTGTCTCTGGCGTTTTGTGCATTCTGGTCCCTTGCTTTGCATCAGTGTTCATATTAGTTCCCTTCTCAGCCTGCCGTGTGTGAGTGGGCCTGTCATTCCACAGCCTCTCCAACATCGACTAGACACGAGACAAAGCCTCAAAGCTGATTTATTAGTCATTCGGACCATGCTTGCACATAGTGGCTAGCAGTTTACATCACAAAAATGTGAACTTGGTATCTCTTGGAGGACTTTTGGCTGTTTTTCTTTATACCTCGGATAACAAGCACTTCACTGAGAACTTTGATAATAAAGATCCCCATTTCTCTGCTCCCCTTTGGTCTCGTGTGCACTCCTACCAAAGATTTTCGGTCGCATGTATCTTTCGTGTCTTTGGTAATTGCCTCTGTCCTTTGGTTAAGAGCTCACGTCCCAGTTATAGCCAGGAAAGGTTCTGCTGTTTTTATGGTGTGATGTTAAAAGTTCAGTTCCTCTGCGTCCTTTGAATTTCTTGTTGAATGTGGTATCTGGAGCTCTTCATCTTGTCTGGGCTAAGGAGGCTTTGGAACATTCTGGGAGAAAGTCACTATAAAGGGGGAAATGAGCGTGTAGGTTTGAGAACCAGGTGGATCTGCAGGGCTTTTGTCCAGCTCAGGACCTTTGCTTATTGCTGTCTGCTACTAGCCTCTCTTGGAAGGAGAGATAATTGATAAGAACTCTCCTCCCCTAACTCCAAGCCAAAGAACAATGCTGCTCCTGGTTGGGACCTTTTGTGCCTGCATCTTTACCCCAAGACTCACATTTCTTTTGGGCAGGACTGGCTGTGTCCAAGCCCGAGGTGATCCACCAGCTGGAGCGAGGGGAGGCTCCTTGGAGGTCAGAGGGGAGAGTCCCAGGGAGCAGGCGTCCAGGTGAGTGCGTGATCGGCCCCCAGGCTGGGGAGCCCTGCTGCTGGGGATGGGCAGGGAGTAAGCTTTGCCTGGCGCCTGCTGTGTGCCAGGTATCATGGGAAGTGCTTTGTGCACAACAGCCCTGGGTGTTAGGTGCTGTTATGAGGCTCAGAAATGAAGCAAACCCTTGAACTGACATCCCCAAGGCCACTTGGAAGCAGCGGAGACTGGCTTTAGGTGTAATAATCAGTGCACCATAGCACCCCCTAGTGGCCTCACTAGGAATAAGCCCTTCCTGCCTCCAGACCCAGCCCTCTGTGCACTGGGGTGCCCCCTAGTGGCCTCACTAGGAATATGCCCTTCTTGGCTGCAGGCGGGCACTGGGGTGCCACCTAGCAGTCTTTCGGGTCAGTTGGGGAGGTCCTTTTACAGGACTGCACAGGAGCTTCCCCTCTCCCAGATGTCCACACCTTGGAGAAGAGCCCAAGCTATCTGTCTGCCAGGAAGTCCCTTCATTGTCACCTCAAGTCCAGCTTCCTGACATGTCTAGGAGAGACTTACAACCTCCACTGGGGGGTGGCTCACGGGAGCCTAGAAGTGGCGTTGGGCCGTTGAGCCCCCTCCTCATTTAGAGGCCCAGCCAGGGTAGCGACTTGTCCAGGATCCCAGGCTTCCACATTGTATCTCTGTTGTCCCACATTGGACCTGTGTGTGACATGCTCAGCAGCTGCTCCTACTTCCTGCTTCTCGGGTTACCCCAGTCTCTCCAGAAAGGCCTTGGGTCTGAATTCTGTTCTTTCTGTGCTTTGTCTCTGGGGAGTGCCCTTCTCCCTAGTTTCTGCCGTGTTTGGTCTGGGGATCCGTTCCGTCAAGTCTTTCCCCTTTGGGATTTCATCACACTTGTTCTGTTCCATTCATGCTTCGTTTTTTGTTGGAACAGTCCTCAAACGAGTCAAGATCAGAGGTTTCAAACTTGCCAACTAAAATGCAGTTGGGAAATGGTGAACAAAACAAAAATACAGGGTGATGTTAAAATTTGTGGTTTTCAAGGTTGGTATGTGACCCACCTCCCTGCTGGAGACAATTCTTCAGGGGGTCTTTTGGTCCATTTATGTTTTTGTGCCCAGCAGTGGGTTTGCTGGATCAGAGGATGTTAGCAACAGCTTTTCTTGTCTAATAATAGAGAATAATTCCCACAGCATTGTACCTATTCCCAGCTCCACCACTGTTGTGCTGGGTGCACTTGTTCCCCAAGCTGTCTCTAACCTTGGCTATTTCTAATTTTTGCCAGATTAAGAAGTGTAAGGGGGGGGGGCGGCTAGGTGGCGCAGTGAGTAAAGCGTCAGCCCCGGAGTCAGGAGGACCCGAGTTTGGTTCCAGCCTCAGACACTTAACACACACACACACACACACACACACACACACACACACACACAACTAGCCGTGTAACCTTGTGCAAGTTACTGAACCCCAATTGCCCTCCAAAAAGGCAAAAAAAAAGTGTAAGGTGATAGATTTCAGGGTTGTTTTAATTGTGTATTTGTTATTTTTGATTGGGGCTTTTTTTTTTTTTCAATAAAGGAATTCCGTGTCTAACCCTAATTCCATCCTTAAACTTGGGCCACTTACCTGCTGGCGAATGACTTTCTATCTCATAAATGGGTGGGTTTTTGATGTACTCTGGGTGTGAAGCTTTTCATAGAATGTCTCAATGCAAAGTTTTGTCACTTCCAAAACTTTCCAGTTCTGTCTGTATTTGTATTTATGGCAGTTTTAAAACATAGATTTGATAGGAAGTCATCCCTAGATATTTGTAGGGCTTAGGGGCATGGGACCCCCATGAGTGTGAAAAATTACGAATAACTCTAAGTCTGCCCCAAACCTTTTTTTTTTAAATAATTTTTATCTTATTTATTTAACACACAAAACAAGGAAAACAACACACTGCACCTTTACAAATGTGCAGGTTTTGTGTGCCAAAGATTAGTATCCCACATGTTATGTAAAGTCTTTGCAGTGCTGCCACACCTACTTCATAGATTTCCTTTTCCTATGAAAATTGAAGGATATAATGAAAATCATAGGACTGATCCTGGATGGTAAAGAGACAAGAGGTACTCCCAGAGACAGTATGTAGCCTGAAGATTTTTAGTCCACTGAAACTTTTAATAAAATTTGACTTTATAATAAATTATGAATGTCTACTTATGGTAGTAAATGATAAAATAGATTAATAACATGCAGTGTTGCTAAGGAGCCCTCTCTGTGGTCATCAGCATGCCCACGGGTCACCTTGACCAGTTGGGGGAGGAATGTTAAGGGACCCCTGACTTGTTTCCTTGAGTTTTTCTATTTTCCAGAGATAAAGCTCCGTCTGTGTGATTCTCCCCATGTGGTGCCCTGCGTAGGCACTCACCATCCTTTTAATAAGAAAACTGGCCGCCTTTGACATTGTGAAATTATCCCTGAAGTTGGAGTCAGGAACCTTGACCTGGACTTTTCCAGCTAGCTTATCTTTCCTTTTTTTTTTTTTCAATTCTCTCTCTCTGCTTCCCTTGTCCAGGGTTTCCCATTTCCTGAGGTCTCTCTAACCTTTGCCAGTTCTCTTAGATCAATGAGGAAACTACATTAGATCATCCAGTTTTCATGATACAAAATTAAAATCATCCATATTTACTAGCGATAAAGTTTGAGAAGGAATCATAAAAAAAGAAACCTCATTTGGGGTAATAAAATTATTGCAGCATTTGAAATGGTCCTATGAAGGAGTCCCCTGATATAAAGAGCTAAATAATGGCAGAGAATTCAGTGTTCGTGGATGGGTCAGATGAATGAAGTAAGAAGCAAAGTGCACACTTCTAAAGTTTATATATTTAATACAATGACCAGCTGGAAGACTAAGAGATTTCTTCACGGTGCTGGATGGACTGAAAATTCCATTGATATAAAGACACATATGGGGGAGAATGGAAAATGAAATGGAAAAATGGAAAGAAAAGTCTTATTGATCCTGACATTTATCACTTGCCGCCATCTCTATGTGCAGTGTTGTGCTGCATCCTAGGGCCACAAATATAGAAGCAGAACCATCTCTCCCCTCAAGGAGCTGAGGGGGATGCATGTGTATGTGCATGCACACATGTGTGCACGTCTGCATAGATGCAGCTGCCTGCACATTTATGTATGTTCACATCCAAATAGACGCTCACCCTAGGAGCACATATGGCATAAATAGGTGTGGGATGAATGGCATATCCAATCCAGGGCCAGTATAGAGGATGGGCATGGGCAGTGGGTCCTGCCAATGAAGGCATTGGCCATCATTTCAGTCTTCATCTTTGTAATAGGTCTTTCAGACTAAGCACAGCATTCATGGTATGTGTTCGGGTTTGCACAACTCGACATATGTTATCTGCCTTGATCCTCACGATGAACCCTCAGAGGCACTGTTCTCATCTGGATTTGACAGTTAAGAAAACTGAGGCCAAGAGGGGTCAAGGGACTTGCCTAGTGTGACACAGCTAATAAGGGTCTGAAGCTGGATTCAAACTGAGGATTTCTTGACTCCAGTTCCAGGTCCTCTGTGCACTGTCACCTAGCTGTGTCTAATCTGTGTTTCTTAACATCTGAGCCCCCATCCACTTGGAAAAGAAATAGGCTGAATCAGCCACTAAGACCTGTCATCTTCCTCTCATCATTCTAAGCACAAAGAAGACTTAGACTGTGAGCTTTGCCAGGACACTGAGGGGCAAGCCAGGGAGCCCCTCCCCCTCTCCCTGTTCTCCACCAGTGATGGTCACCCAGCCTCTGCTTGCATATTTCCAGATCCTGTCAGCTGACTCCATGCTAGCGCAGCAGTGAGGTGTGGCCAGCAGACCAGGAGGATGGAGGTTAGGAGACTCCCCAGGACTTGGCTGTGCCTCTGCTGTGTGGCTGTGTGACCTTGGGCAAGTCACTGGATCAGGCTGAGCCTCAGGTTTCTCGTTTAATGTACTAGCTGTCTTCCATTCCTCCCAAAGTTGTGGTGTGGACCAGTGGGAAAGTTTTTCCTAAACTCTGAAAAACTTAAGAAAGACCCCATTTTTTCCTACCCTTTAAAGGTTTTTGATAATTATTTCAGGAAGAAAGAGAAGAAGGACTGCTAAGTGCACAGCAGGTGGGTACAGGTGATGTTTCCATTTTCTTTATTTCTTTCAGATGGGGAGGTGAGGCCTGAAACCAAGGAGTCACCCCCAGAGCTGGGCATTTCTGTGGAGCAGTCGTCAGGCCAGGACAGACTCAGGAGGCATGGTCTCTGTGTCTCCAGCTGGAAAGAAGCCTGGGCATGTGATGCCAGATTAGGGAGGCAGCAGAGCATTGAGGAGAGAACTCCTCAGCAAGTAGCAAGGAGCCATGAATGTCACGATTATGGGCAAAGCTCCAGGCCAAAACCGAAGCTTTTCTCACAGCACTCACTGCATAAATGTGATCCAGAATGTAATAGAACCTGCTCAAAGGAAATATTTTCTAAGTATAATGAAGGGGGGGATTCCTTCAATTCTAAATCAGATTTTATTGAATACTGTAGACTGAGTACTAGACAGCAACCTCATGAGAGTAATGAATGTGGGAAGGCCATCAAACTAAGCCCATCCATTAATTTAAGTCATACAATTGACATTGAAGAGAAAACCTCTAAATATGAATTTGGGAAGACTTTTCCCTTGAATATGCAATTGATTGGACACCAGAGAGTTCACACTGGAGAAAGACTTTATGAACATAATGAATGTGGGAATCCTTTAGCCCATAGTCTATCTCTAACTTCCTATCAGAAAATTAATACTGGAGAGAAACCTTATGAATGTAAAGACTGTGGGAAGGCTTTTGGTCATAGGACACAGCTTACTTTACACCAGAGAGTTCATACTGGAGAGAAACCTTATGAATGCAATGAATGTGGGAAGGCTTTTGGCTATAAAACCAAGCTTACTTTACACCAGAGAATTCATACTGGAGAGAAACCTTATGAATGTAATGAATGTGGGAAGGCTTTCTGTGTGAGAACAGATCTTACTCAGCATCAGAGAATTCACACTGGTGAGAAACCTTATAAATGTAATCAGTGTGGAAAGGCCTTCCGCATGAGCAAAGAGCGTACACGACACCAAAGAATTCATACTGGAGAGAAACCATATGAATGCAATGACTGTGGGAAGGCCTTCAGTGGGAGAGGACAACTTACTCGCCATCAGACAATCCATACTGGAGAGAAACCTTATGAATGTAGTGAATGTGGGAAGGCCTTTGGTGGGAGAGGACATCTTATTCAACACCACACAGTTCATACTGGTGAGAAACCTTATGAGTGTAATGAATGTGGGAAGGCTTTCAGCCGGAGAGGACATCTTACTCGACATCAAAGGATTCATACTGGAGAGAAACCTTATGAATGTAGTGAATGTGGGAGAGCTTTCAGCCGTAAAGGACATCTTATTGGACATCATAGAATTCATACTGGAGAAAAACCTTATGAATGTAATGACTGTGGGAAGGCTTTCCGCCTAAAAGATCACCTTATTCAGCATCAGAGAAGTCATACTGGAGAGGAGCCTTATGAATGTAAAGAATGTGGGAAGACTTTCTCTATGAGTACAGGTCTTATCCGTCATCAGAGAATTCATACAGGAGAGAAACCTTATGAATGCAAAGAATGTGGGAAGACCTTTTATATGAACAGAGATCTTAATAGACACCAGAGAATTCACATTGCAGGGAAACCTTATGAATGTAAGGACTGTGGGAAAGCCTTCCGGCTGAGACATCACCTTATTCAACATCAGAGAATTCATACTGGAGAAAAACCTTATAAATGTAAAGAATGTGGGAAGTCCTTTGGCCACACTACAGATCTTACTATACATCAGAGAGTTCATACTGGAGAGAAACCTTATTTATGTAATCAGTGTGGGAAGGCCTTTGGCCATAGGACACAACTTACTGTACACCAGCGAATTCATACTGGAGAGAAACCCTATGAATGTAAAGAATGTGGAAAGGCCTTCCGTCTCAGCAAAGAGTGTACAAAACACCAGAGAATTCATATTGGAGAGAAAACTTATGAATATAATCAATATGAGGAGGTCTTTAGCTGCAGAGGACAATATGAATGAGAAAATTCATACTGGAGAGATATCTCATGGATGTAATGAATGTGGTGGGGCTTTCAGCCAGAGAGGACAATTTAACAGAGGAGACATACTGGAGGGAAGTGTTATAAATGTTACTAATATGAGAAGCCTTTATGTTTGAATGAGTGTACCTGACACTATAGAATCCATATTGGAGGAAAACCTTTTAAATGTATCAATGTGAGAAAGACTTTCTTTTTGAACACATCTTATCTATTCATAAGGTAGAAACATAATGACTATAGAGAGTGGGTAAGTCTTCTATGTGAAGATAAATTTTGTTAGACATTAGAATATTCATATGGGAGAGAAACTTTATGAACGAATATGGGAAGGTCTTCCACCAGAGTGATTACTGTCAGCATGAGAAAATTCATAACTAGAATGATGCTTCATTAATCTAATGAATTGGAAAGGTCTTTTGCTTGTAACCAGAGGACTGGTTACTGAACATTAGAGAATTTAACATAAAAATTCATGTAGGAGAGTTCCCATCTGAGCACAGAATTTATTCCACACCAGAGGATTCTTATTAGAAAGGAACCATGTAAATGGGATGACTTTGGGAAGACTTTCCATCTCAAAGATCACCTTATTCAACATCAGAGAAGTGCTTCTGGAGAGGAAACTTAGGAAAAATCTATATAGAAAGGCTTCCTTCTGAGCACAGAATTTGACATTGGAGAATTCATACTAGAAGAAAACTTATGAATGTGATTACTGTGGGACAACCTATGTGTAGGCTGCTCAGCCTGTACTTGAGAATTCATACTGGTGAGAAAACTTAGGAAAGTAATGTAGGAAGACCCACCATCAGGAAAAGAATTGCTGCTAGTATGTTTATTGCTGAGAGAAACCACTGTGAGAAGGCCTCCTGCTTGACTGGGCAGTTTACCCAATAACACAAATGCCACAGTGGACAAAAACCTAGACATGGATGTCATCAGACCTTTTACCAGAATACTGGGCTTTCTTGGCCTCACAGTATTAACTGTTTTTTTTTTCTTTTTGGAGGGGGGAAGGCAGGGCAATTGGGATTAAGTGACTTGCCTAAAGTCACAAGGCTAGTAAAGTGTTAAGTGTCTGTGACTCCAGGGCCAGTGCTCTATTCACTGTACCATTTAGCTGCCCCCCTCACAGTATTAACTGTAATGACTTTGAGAAGGATTTCCCGTGCAAAGCAATTCTTGATAAAAATATTATGAATACTAAATGTTTTGGAGATGTTCCTTTAGATTAGGAATACTTCACCTTATCTTGTGTCATGGGTCTCTTGGGCTGACCTGGGTACCTGTTGGTTTAAGGACTTAAAAATGTTAAGAAAGCTTTAGGACTTTTGGGAACAATGTTGTTCAACAAATAACATAAAATCCATAGGGTTATGAGGGAGACCAATTATATTGAAATATCATGAAAAAGGTTTAAGGTTAAGAACTCCTGCTCTAGAAGGCAGGACTAGACTGGGAAGATTATTGTATCAGTCTCAATGATTCCATTTTTTATTTCTCTGTGGTAGTGCCTCCAAGTCTTTAGAATTCCTCACATTCATAATTACTCATGCCATGGAATGATACTCCATTACATTTGGTGCCACTGTTTGGCCATTCCTCCAGTCAGTTTACAGTGACTCCGTCTCTACAAAAGTGCTGTTAAAAATTGTATTTGATTAGGAGGAGATTGTCCCCTATATGCTAGGTCATTTAATTCTGGGCTCAGCCCATCCATTTGCCTACTTACAGTGTTTCTAAGGTGTGTATGTCTACATGTCTATATGTAACCATACATATATAAATACACATGTGCACATACACTGATGGTCAAGCTCTGTAGGTTGTCCACCTAACTTACCATCTAGACAAAAGCTGTTCTTTATCCACATGGTTTTTCCTATGTGATTACAGATCTTATTTAAGTGTCTGTGGGCTTGAGGGGCTGGACAAAACTAGCACAGTGGCCTCCACATACAGGGACACCTGGAGACCTCATCCTTCTCTCCAGGGAATCTCATCACCTTGGACTCAGTGCTGAATCACCCTCACAACAGTATTAAAGAGAAGTGCCTTTCCGGAGGATTTGTCTCCCTCTTTCACGTCTCACCTGATAGTCATTTAAAGGGTCATCAAATATTGGTGCACAGCATTTTTCACAATTTTGATGTCATAATGAGACACGTGGTTGGAAGAGAATCATTAAGAATTTTGCTCAGAGACAGAGCTTCTGAGAATTGGGGGGCATTCCCAGAGTACTTTGTCCTGGTCAGACCACATCTTAAGTATCATGAGAAAGACCTAAAGACTAATCAGTGAAGTGACCAGTCAACTTCAGAAGACTAATAATGAAGCATTCTTCCTACCTTTTGGCAGAGACACATATGTGCACAATGAGATGCATATTGTATGTTGTCAGGCAGGGCCAACATGTGAACTTGTTTTGCTATAATTATATTTTATAAGGGAAGACTTTGATTTTTTTGTGAGGTGTAACCTTGTATGTTTCAGTTAACATACGTTAAGAACAAGCTGTTCACAGAGATTTAGTTTCACATACAATCTTTATTTCTTGTATATTGGACTGTTGATGTGTATTGATGTTAAAGTCACAATAAAAATAGAAATGAGAATGATAGGGTAATATATAGGAGGAGCCAACCTGTAGATTTGTCATCTTGATTTCTAGACTAATCATCTAAGAAAGGAGAAGTTCCTGGTGAGGAAACCATTTATCATAATGAGAGTCTAAAAATGGCCTTGAACAAGGATTTGGAGAGGAGCTGGCTTCTTAGCCATGGTATAGTAGATTGCTGTATTCATGTCACAAGGCGGTTATAGCTCCAAGTAAGTGGGGCTCAATTTATTTGATATATACATATACATATATATGTATGTATCTTTTTTTTTTTTTTACCTTTGGGGAGGAGGGACCTTGAAGGTGGTGTTTTAGGAGCCAGGTGGGAAGAGGTCCAGTGTCTGTCATTCGTCCATAGCTATGAGTTTATGGCTGATTCCCCTATCGGCAGTGTCAGGCACTCCAGGTATCAGCTTGATTTCATCAGTGAGTTTGAGGTCCTTGATGGATTCTGAGTAGCTCCGTGCTGAGAAGCCTTTTTTCTGGGTGTTTAATGATTATGGAGGGCTGAGGAAAATCTTAAGAATCATGATGTTTGCAGAAGATCTTGTTGTCCAGTCACTTCCAGCTGTTTCTGACTGTGATCCCATTTGGGGTTTTCTTGACAAAGATACTGGACACATTTGACCTTTCCTTCTTTGACTCATTTGACAGATGAGGAAACAGGCCAGCAGGGTGAAGTGACTTGCCTAGGGTCACACAGATGTGAATTCAGGAAGATGATTCTTCCTGACTCCAGGACCGGTACTGTATCCACTGTGCCACTTAACTGAACAGAGGAGATCTATGAAAAACAGCCACCACCTGAATACCACATTTCAGGAAGTTGTGAGACAATATTCAGTGGGATCATAATCACGGAGAGAAAACGTCCAGGTGATTAATAGAGGGAAAGCCCAACTTTAGCACTTGCCAGCAATGCCACCCTCTCTTCCCCTGGTCCTTGGCTTCCTGAGATCCTGGCTTCTGATCGGTGAGCCTTTACCTCATTTGGCTGAGTCCTTAGCCTATTACGGTATTTGACGCTCACGTTTGTTCATGCTCAGCTGTCTCATCAGCCTACTGCCAGTGACCCAACCATAATCCAGTTCTCTCTTCCACCTTTGAGTGCTGTAACATCCCCAGTATTCATTCTGCTTCCTTTTTATGTCTCTCACCTCTTCCCGCACCCCCCCCCCCCCCCACTGTGCCTATCTCTCCTTATCTATCAGTGTGTATAGGAACGTTGGCTGAAAATAATATCAATGACCTCTATATCCCCAAGCTCCTGCTGGAATGCTCCCTTTTCTGAGTATTTTACTGATTATGTTACTCAATATCCTCACTATATATTGTCTCCTTTCTCCTCCCCTTCCAGATACTCTCTCCCTTAGAGCCTCATCTTCCTCCCTTTGGCCCCTCTGCAGTCTCTCTTCTGACTTTTTTTGGCCTGAATCTGATGGTCTTTTCTCAAACTTCACCCTTGACTTCTCCGCAGCCTTTGACACTGTCATAATCTCCCTCCTTATTGGTTTTCATGGTACTGTTTTCTCCTGGTTCTCATACCTGTCTGACCATTCCTTCTCAGTGACCTTTGTTGATTCTTCATGTCATACCCATTGGTGTCAGTCAGTAAACATTTATTAAGCGCCCGCCATGTTCCAGGCACTTCACTAGCTGCTGGAGTTACCAAAAAAAAAAAAGGTCAAAAGACTCAAGGAGTTCACAGTCTGATGTGGACAAACAAGCTATAAAAGAGACAGATTGGAGGATCAGAGAGAAGGCACTAGAATTGGGGGGTGGGGGTGGGGAGGTGGAATTAGCTGGGATTTGAAAGGAACCCAAGAGAGAATATCGGTGAAAATGCCTGCTCAGAGATGGGAGCAACATGGAGGCCAGATAGAAGAGCATATGGGGGGATTATAAAGTGCAACAAGTCCAGAAGGGTGGGAGGGACAGATGAAGAAGAGATAGGGAGGCACTGGACTTTACTGAATGGAGATGTGACATGATCAGACCTGTGCTTTAGGAAAATCAACTTTGGTGGCTGGAGAATGAACTAGGGTGGAGCCAGACCCACCTGAAGGCTATTGCGATAGTGCAGGCATGAGGGCGGGAGGTCCTTCACCAAAGAGGAGAGAAGGGGTTATGTTGGGGACTTGGACAAGACTTGGCAATAGAATGGCTGTGGGGGTGAGAATGAGGAAACTAGAATGATGTCTACGCTGTAGTTACCTTGACAGTAATACAGAAGTTAGGAGTGTGTTGGGGGAGGGTTTAGTGGAAGATAATCGAGTTCAGTTTTGGACATACTGAGTTTAAGGTGTCTGTGGAACATCCAGTACCAGAGGTCCATGAGGTGTTTGAAGATGAGAGTTTGGGGCTGAATAAGTAGATTTGAAAAGCATCAGCGTAGAAATGTTAATTAAATCTATGAGAACTGATGACATCATCATGCAAAAATAGCATAGAGGGAGAAGACGGCCCAGGACAAAGACCTGTGGACCACTCGTGACTAACAGGCATGACTTGGATGAAGGTCCAGTAAAGAAGACTGAGAAGGAGCTGTTGGGTAGGAGAAGACCCAGGAAAGAGTTGGGTCACAAAAACCCAGAGAAGGGACTATAAAGGAGAAGAGAGGGACAGTGTCAAGGACTGCTAGAAGGTCAAGAAGTCTGAGGACTGAGAAAAAGATATTAGCTTTAGGAATAAGGATATTGTTAGTCACTTTGGGGATAGCAGTTTTGATTGAATGATGAGATTGGGAGCTAAACTATAGAAAATTGAGAAGAGAGTGAGGGGGAAGGAAGTGGAAGCATCTATTGTAGACAGCATTCCAAAATTTAGCCACGAAAGGGAGGAGAGATATGGGATGATAGTAGGGATAGATCATGTGAGGCGTTTTGAGGATGAGGAAGATGGTAGGGAAGGAGATAAGGGAGAGGATGATGGAGGAGGCAGTCTGCTGGAGATGGAATGGAATGGGAACCTTGAGCATGTAGAGGGGTGTGTCTTAACCAGGAGAAGTGGTTGAGGAGAGTGGCAGAAGGCATCTGGATGATGTGAGACATGCAGGAGGAGAGGAGAGGGAGCCCAGTGTTCTCAGTAAAATAGGCAGCATTCTCAGCTGCGAGGGTGGGGGCAGCAGGAGCCCAGCAAGGTCTGAGGAGATGTGTAGAGGTCCAGAAGAGCTGTGGTGAGGAGAGGGAGTTAATTAGGGTTAATTCGCCTCTTCGGTGATGGCTCAGTTGAAATCACGAAGCACAGAACTGAAGAGGACCCAGTCCACATGCTTTAGTGTGTGTTCTCGAGGCCTGCCCTAGTCCACCTTCTCTTTTCTTTCTATACTCTCACTTGGGGTCATGGTTTGCATCGCTGTTGCCCTCATCTCCTCAGGTGACTCAGATTTAAGTGTCTGCCCCTGGTCTTTCTGCTAGGCTCCAGGCCTGCACATCGGCCTCCCTGACGCACAGCTAGAGCTTTAAAATGCGTATTGATTGATAACTGACTTATGGTGATGCTTAGACTCCCTTTATCCCAAGGCTCTCTGTTATTTTCCTTGAATTCCTTATCTAGTTATTCCTGTGACTTTGAGTGTTTGATTTTTCGGGTTCTGGCAGGCATCCCTTTGTTGATTTGATTGGTCTGTGACAGTCTTTAGATCATTTCCGGTTATGTCATTTTTTCAAGGGGATGGATGAACCACATGCCAACAGTCTTCTCCAGTTATTTCAGTCTTCCTTTATTTCTGCAAGTCCTGTTTGAAATCCTCCCAGTCTCCAATAGGAGAGACGAGGAAACAGTGAATTTGGGAGACCCTGCCTGGCTGCCTATGTGATCTCACGACCGGGTGATCTGTCTGGGTACTCAGTGCTGCTTTAAGAATGTGTGTTGACCTTTTGCCAGAAATTGGAGTCAAGCTCCTTGGCCTAGAGCTTTCAGATTGCCCTTCTTTCTATCTCTTGAAAATCCCCTTCTAGGGGCGGCTAGGTGGCATAGTGAGTAAAGCGCCAGCCCTGGAGTCAGGAGAACCTGAGTTCTGGCCTCAGACACTTAACACCCACACACCCATACACCCACATACCCACATGCCCACACACACACAACTAGCCGTGCAACCTTGGGCAAGTTACTTGACCCCAATTGCCCTCCAAAAAGGGGAAGGAAGGACGGACAGACGGACGGACCCCTTCCCTATTGTGCCATCTCTGTAATATCTCACGCACCTGTGGCAGTGACTCGGCATTCCCCCTTCATTTGGGCCTGGAGATGTGATTACAGAAACAACAGCCAGGTACTCTCTCCTACCGTCTCACTCATTTCAGCTATTACCCTCTTCCACCAAAGTGTTCACCTCCTTCCTGCAAAACAGGACTATTCCTAGAATACAGACAATTGAAGAAACTTCCTTATTTGACAAGAACCCTGGAAAAAATGGCCCATATCCTGACTGAGGAGAGAGACAGACTAGCATCTTACCACAGTAAATTTCAAATAAATCTGTTACCTAAGTAATATTTTCAGGGAAAAAAGAATTGTCATTGGATAGAGTGCTGCCCTTTCATACCTATGGTAGGGAAGGAATTCACAACAAATGAAAAAGTAAAAGGAACATTTAGTCCCATAAAATTTAAAAACTTTTAAGCCAAGAAAAACCAATGTAAAGAGGGTAACAAAAGAAACTGGTGGGGGAAAAATCTAAATGTTAGATCTGTTAGAGTCTGATGTCGAAGCTGTATGTTTCTGTAGTAACATGGGAACACTCAGTTTTGCTACAATTCAACATATATGTTCCTAAAAGTCACTGTGCTATGCAAATCACACAGTAAAACCTGCAGGGCTTATGGAAAAAAAGGGAGCTAGGAGGTGATACTCAAAACTTTGTCTTTGACAAAAAATAGGACCAATAATAATGGCAGCATTATGGTTAAAATGCATAAATATCATAATAAATACCGCTAGCATCCGAGTTCTCAGGCTGCTGCTCAGCCTGCACTGTGAGTCCCCCAGGACCCATGCTGACAAAATTAACTGCTCCTGAAAGGCTGGCCTCAGTGGACTGCAGCTTCAGAGGGAGAGGGATGGGCCTTGGCCGTGGCAGCATGTGGGAGGGGATGGAGTTTGTGGGTGCAGACCAGCACTCTACCTCCAGCTCCTGCTGCACCAGAAGATTTGGTGACTGTGGCATTCTACCTGGAAAAAGACCTGAGGTTCACCTGTGAGAGTGGGCACCAGCAACTTGTGAGCTGCTGGAAAGTGGTGCTATTTTCTGCGTTCTCTTTGTATCTTGTGGACAAAATCTTATGTAAACAAATGTGAAATTTGAGTAAAATTCAGATTGTTCACTAATATGTCAACCATGTTGGAACATATTTGAACTTTACAAACCAGCATTATAGCAGAATTGATTATACTAATCCATTTCTGAACCTTTTAATTAAGCACCAACCATGGGCCTGGTGGAGTTCTGAGTGCAAGGGACATGAAGACTGTGCTCTCAGAGAGAATGTGCACACGAAATAGGTACATAATAACTAGATCTAGGATAGGTACAAAATATGGAAAAGGTCATTAAAAACGAGATGGACAAACGGAGACATGAGCAGAAGTCCAGCTGTACTGTAGTAAGGCTTGAGTTGGCATCACCCCAATCTCTATCCTTACTCTGTTTCAGATTTCAGTTCAGTTTAAATCTTGTCTCAAAATTTAACTGACAGTCTGTGTCGCCTTCAAATATATCTTGAGTCCCCATGCACATGGGAAAGAAGCAGGCTGAAGCAGCCATCGGTTCCTAGCATCGTTCTAAGCAGAAAGAAGACTTAGAATGTGAGCTTTGCCAAGGTGCTGAGGGGCAGGCCAGGGAGGATATGTTATGGATAATAACTGTCTTCTTTACCTTTCAAAACTAAAATGAGAATGTAGAAGCATTTAAAATCTACGAGTGATAATACCAACCAGGTATCACTAATTCTGTCGTTTAAATTGTGGTAATAATTGTTTGGAATGGAATCTACTGAATGCCTACTATTTGCCAAGCACTCTGCTAAATGCTTTCCAAATATCTCATTTGATCCTCACAACAATCTTGAGAAGCAGGTGCTATTATAATCCCCATTTTACATATGAAGAAACTGAGGAAGGCAGCAGTTAAATGACTTGCCCAGGGTCATCCAACTAGTAAGTATCTGGGGCAGGATTTGAGCTCAGGCCTTGCTGATTTCAAGTCTGGCATCTAGTTTCCTCTTGTGTCAAAAAGAGACACAAAATAGGATTAAGTGTTCAGCAGATGGATACAGGTGATGTTTCCATTTTCTTTATTTTCCAGATGGAGAATCCAGGCCTGAAACCAAGGACTTCCCTCCAGAGATGGTTATTTTTATGGGGCCTTCATCCCAGCCTAGACTCAAGCAGAGCAGTGAGGAGAAGAATTCTCAGGAAGGAAAACTGACCCAGATGAAAACTCCCCCTAGAGTGAGAGGCTGCGGCTGTGACCAAAGCATCAGGCTAGGACTCATGCTGTTCTCAAAACAGAGAATCTCTCTAGCAGACAGTCTTTATGGCTGTGATGCACTTGGGAGGAGCTTCATTGTGTCTTCAGAACCAAGTCAATGTCAGAGAATATCTTCAAGGGAGATAGTTTCCAATGATAATGAATGTGGGGAATCCTTCATCTCTAAGCCAGATTCTATTGAATATCATGGACTATATGCTGGAAAGCAGCCTAATGACTACAATGACTGTGAGAGAACTGTCAACTTCAGCCAATTCATTCAGTCCTTTGAGACAAATGATATTGAAGAGAAAACCATAAACTGTAATGAATTGGGAGAAATCTCTACCCAAAATGTTCAATTCATGGAACATCAAAGAATCCACACTGGACTGCAACTTTATGAATATAGTGACTGTGTGATGCCTCTCAATCACAGCTTTTCTGTTGCTTCCCATCAAAGGAGTTATGCTGATAAGAAATCTTTAGTATGCAATGCTTGTGGGAATGTCTTCCTCTGGAATGCCCAGTTTACTCAGCATCAGAGAATGCATGCTAGAGAGAAACCTTATGAATGCCATGAATGTGAGAAGGCCTTCTGCCTGAGAGAATCACTTACAAGACATCAGAGGATTCATACTGGAGAGAAACCCTATGGATGTAATGAATGTGGGAAGGCCTTTCGCCGTAGAGGACAGCTTACTAGGCACCAGAGAATTCACACTGGAGAGAAACCTCATGAATGTAATGAGTGTGGGAAGGCCTTTTACCAGAAAGACCAGTTTACTCAACATCAGAGAATTCATACTGGAGAAAAACCTTATGGATGCAAAGAATGTGGGAAGGTCTTTCGAGTGAGAACACAGCTTACTCAACATCTGCGTATTCATACTGGAGAAAAGCCTCACAAATGTAATGAATGTGGGAAGGCCTTCAGGCAGAGGGGCCATCTTACTGTACATCACAGGATTCATACTGGAGAGAAACCTTATGATTGTAATGAATGTGGGAAGGCCTTCCGACTGAGTACAGAGCTTACTCGACACCAGAGAATTCATACTGGAGAGAAGCCTTATGGATGTAATGAGTGTGGGAAGGCCTTTCGACTGAGCACAGAGCTTACTCGTCATCAGAGGGTTCATACTGGAGAGAAGCCTTATGGATGTAATCGATGTGGGAAGGTCTTCCGTCAGAGCACACACCTTACACAACATCAGCGTATTCATACTGGAGTGAAGTCTAATAATGTAATTTATGTAGGAAAACCTATCTTTTGAGCACACAGCTTACCAAACACTGGAGAGTTCCATAGAGGAAAGTTTTAAGTGTGATGTGGAAAGATTGATGGTGGTAGAAACACTATATCATACCTCTCCTCCCACCCCTGTGCAGGTTAGACTTGTTTTCCCTTAAACATGGACATTTCTTATATCTTAGTTGACTCAGGGGACAAAGGACTTCGACTGCTAATGTCCCTTCCTCAGGCTCTGAATACAAAGCAGCTTTGAAGACCTAGAAGGGGGGAGTGTGTTTTTTTTAATGTTTATTTTTTTAACATTCATTTGAAAATGTTTGAGTTCCAAATTCTCATCCTCCAGTCCCTTCTCCACCCATCGAGAAGGCAAGCAATATGATACCCATTATACATGTGAAATCATGCAAAACATTTCCATATGTAGCAAAAAAAAAAAATAAGGCAAGAAAAATAAAGGGTAAAAAAATCTGCTTCCATTTGCACCTGGAGCTTATTTTCTGGAGGTGGATAGCATTTTTCTTCATGAGTCCTTTGGAATTGTGGGTAATTGTCTTGATCAGAGTAGCTGTCTTTCACAGCTCAACAACGTTACAATATTGCTATTACTGTGTATGGTGTTCTGCTGATTCTACTCACTTCACTTTGTTGTATGTTTATATAAGTCCTAAGTTTTTCTGAAACCATTCTCTTCATCATTTATTATAGCACAACAGTATTCCATCACTACTGTAACATTTAAAATGTTCAAGAGATATAGTTTCTGGGTAACTAATCATTTTCTTAATAGTGCTAGCATATTATTAATATAAGGGATGGTCATCTGGCCTTCTCTCAATTTAAAGATGACTCATGGCAGTGGGCTCACAGTTTATATCCCCTTATAAGAGTGGATGTGTGCGAGGGTGGTAATCAACTCTGGTTAACAGTGAGAGAGAATGAATATAGTAATGACAGGTGGACCTGTTCGAATAAGGAAATAGGGGATGTAAGTTTGATCATATCATTTCCTTCAAATCACCCTCAGTCTAGGGGAAATCTAGACAAAGGACTATATTCCCCCACCTCCCCAAGTCTGAGTAGAACACAGTGGGCTGTAATTTCACCTTGTAGGTTGGTTGGGGTAGCAATACCTAGATTGAGGAGAATGTTAATCCTATCCACCATCAATCCGTCCTGTTCTTCAGAGGCTGAGCCATGAAATGAGAACTTCAGAAAAAGGGGGGAAGCTCTGGATCTCCCCAAATAATCATTTTTCTCATCATATACCACACCTTGTTCAGCCCTGCCCCAGTTGATGGGCATCCCCTCAACTTCCAGTACTTTGGTATCACAAAGAGCTGTTACAAGTATTTTTGCACATGTGGGCCCTTTTCCTTTGATCTCTTTGGGGTATGGACCTAGTAATTTTTGTCCTTTGTTATGGAAGAGGCCCAAAATGACATCAAGAGTCAAGTTACGTTGCGTCTGACTGTAGCTGATCAGACCAGTGCAAGCTCAGAATGCTCTACCACAGGTGGGGCACAAATAGTCCACACGGACATTTGGGGTGGATTCTCTCAGTTTGTGCATCTTGCATTTCTTTTGAGCTACTTAAGTTCTGCTTTGCTCATAGAGCACAGCACCTACTCTGAGGGGGGCATGCCATGCTGGTGGTCCTGTGCCAGTATCTCCCATATAATTGATTCCAAAGTTCTTCAGAGAGACCTTGAGAATGTCCTTGTATCACTTCTTCTGACCACCATGTGAACACTTGCCTTGGGTGAGTCCTCCATAAAATAGTCATTTTGGCAAGCATGTGTTTGGCATTTGAACAGTGTGACCAGCCCGTCGGAGCTGTGCGCTCTGAAGCAGAGTTTGAATGCTTGGCAGTTTAGTTCCAGAAAGGACATCACTGTCTGGTGCCTTATCCTGCCAGGTGATCTTCAGAATCTTCCTAAGACAATTCAGATGGAAACGATTCAGTTTCCTGGCATGGTGCTGGTAGACTGTCCGGGTTTCACAGGCAGACAATAATGGGATAAGCATCACAGCTCTGTAGACCTTCAGTTTGGTAGTCAATCTAATACCTCTTCTCTCCCATACTTTCCTTTGGAGACTCCCAGACACTGAGCCAGCTCTGGCAATGTGTGCGTCAATCTCTTAATGTGTACAACCCTGGAAAGTGTACTGCCAAGGTAAGTGAGCTTACCCATAGCATTCAGAACTTCTCTATTTGCTGTAATTGATGTAGGGTGCTGGCTGATGGAGCATTTATGTGTTCATGCTCTTTTCAGACATATTGTCAAATACCTTCAGTGAAGATGAATATGCCATCAAAGTCAGCTACTGCACTGACAGTAAATTCTTCAACTTGAAAAGGCTCCGAGCCAAGACCAAAGTGGAGGGAGTTCATTGGTTGGTGCATGATCTTTTGTTTGCAGGTGATTATATACACAGTGCAGCCTCTGAAGCAGAGATAAGAAAATACGGATCAATTCTCTGCTGCTTGTATTAATTTTGGCCTAATAATGGTATTGCTGGGTCAAAGGGTATGCACAATCTGATAGCCCTTAGTGTATAGTTCCAAATTGTTTCCAGAATGATTGGATCAGTTCACAACTCCATCAACAATGCATTAGTGTCCCAATTTCCCCACATCTCCAGCATTTATCCTTTTTCTGTCATGTTAGCCAGTCTGACAGGTGGGTGATGGTACCTAAGAAATGTTTTTAACATGCATTTAATTATTAGTGATTTGAGGGGACATCTTTCAAGAGCTTAGCTGGTGGACCATGATGGGTGAAGGAGCTTCACTCAATTGAATTAACTTGAGGTGTCCACAATGTTGATCATTGTTGAATATCCTTCTTTCACTATGGCTAAGTATATCTTGTTGTTACCTGTCAAATGAACTATGTATGAGTGACTCATTTTGTTTCAATGGCAAACCTGGGGAATTGCTGTTATTCATACTCAGCCTAGATTACCAGTACTTATGTGAAAAGCCAATTTATCTGATGCTGTATATGTATCTGAGAAAAACTGCATAGACAGATGAGGGATTCTTTATCTTTTCTGTGTCGTGGATCCCTTTGCCACTATCGTGAAGATAAGGGCTGCTTCTCAAAACCATGGTTTTAATTGAATAAAATACATAGGATCACAAAGAAAATAAATCATCTTAAAATAGAATTGTCAAAATATATTTTTTTAAGTTCTCAGAACCCCTAGTCAAGAATCCCTGGTCTAATTACTGTATTAAAACCAATGACTCCAGGTTGAGTCCTGAGAGCCCAGCCTAGAGGGTTGGATGTTAACAGAATTTTACTGAGTTGGTCTCTAATCTGGAAGTGATGTGACCCCAATAAGGTGCCAGTAATCAAGTGGTGACTTAATTAGTTTCATTAAGAAGAACAGGTTTGCAATTCAGGAATTCACCTGATCAGAATTCCAGCTTGCTGTAGTGAAGGCAGAGATTTTATACATAAATCACAAGTAGGAAGGGAGGGGAGAAAGTGTTTATAAACAGTCTCCCAGGGCCTGAGCAACAAGCCCACAAATCCAAAATATGTATATTCCGGAGACCTGTGGAAACAACATTGTTTCAGCTCCTTGGGGCCATTGTGTGTTGGGGTATAGGACCCGAGTTCTGTGGTGATTTACAATCTTCGATTTGCTTCACTTAAGGTATACAGGCACAGGAATGCAGTGATTGCGATAGCGTGTAAACAGTGTGATTGATTGTTTCAGTTGCCTTTTAGTCTGACTACCAAGACAGAGTCCCTTGGAAAATCTGAATTATTAGTATATTCATTATGCATATGGATCAATATGAAAACTGTAATTCCCTTTACAGTGCTGAGGTTCCACCTCTTACACATCCAACACCTACTTTCACAACCCACCTTATTGCCACAACTTCCCAAAGTCATATAAAATACGAAATCTTCTGGGCTTCCCCTCTGCAACAGATGTCCTGGGGCCATAGGACTTGGAACTGGAATGGATGTTAGCAATTACCTGGTCAAGCTTCCTTGCCCAGATCCTACAGAGCTGAGCTGGGGTCCAAGCCGTCCTCCAAATCTTGTCAGTCCCACCCCTCTGAGGTTAGAATCCCTGTTTCTCCTCCCCACCCTGCCCCACCCCAGAAGCAGGGTCAGAAGTGGATGCTGTCACATCCTAGGATACTGAGGTCCCTTGGGGGCTGCTTCTGCTGTGAAGATCTGGATAGTCAAGGGGGTGGGCATCCTGCCCAGGCCCAGTGACCATCAAACCTGTTCCCTGGGATTTCTGTAGACTTCTCGACCTTGCATTGAATGACTGCAAGAGAGCACTTGAAATCCAAGTTTAGATGACATTTTTGTGTGAATTTGTATGTTTGCAGACAGATGAAGGTCCTTTGGCAAAACTGTTCCCTTTTCTGGGGCAGAATGGAGGGATGTTGGTTAGACTCCAACTCTGACTACAGGGATCACCTTGCAGGTATGTCCTGAGCTGGAGGTGCAAGACAGTGTTGGTGCCCAGGACTCTGAAACAAGATGCATGACAGAGGCTCTGTGATGCTGTGCCCCTCTGGCTGTCCCCCTAACTCATACCCTAGGCTGAGGAAACTTGCCCTTATTAGGAGGCTCACTGTCTCTGGGGCCGAGCAAGACAGTCCCCCTTATCATAGACCCAACTGAGACGT
Organism: Petaurus breviceps papuanus; assembly: GCF_028583685.1. Lineage (NCBI taxonomy): Eukaryota > Metazoa > Chordata > Mammalia > Diprotodontia > Petauridae > Petaurus > Petaurus breviceps. Next base: position 6,166 of record NW_027186147.1, on the reverse strand, counting down.
CCACACCATGCTTCTCTCCCCACCTCCTTCCCTGCCCCAGCTGAATTGCTTCCATTTACAAAAAAAAAAAAAAAAAAGCAGCCACTCACAATCAACACTTTTAGATATGAAACATAGCTATTTACTAAGCAATAAGGCAAAGGAAATCACGCCACAAGTACTCACAAATTAAAGCAAATGCATGAATAAGAATAGCGCCAATCCACACATATGGGTCATACTCTCCCATGAATGCACTCTGGATCCATGGGGAAGGGTGGGTGCCCACAGATACCTGGCAGGGAAGCACGTGAGGGAGGAAAACGTGTTTGGGAGCTGAGACAGGTTCATCCAGCACTCAGGTTGCACATGAACATGAACTTAGTGGGACTGATGTTGTGCAGGAACTGTGCTAAGAGACAGCTTATACTCCCCTTCCCCACCACCACTGAGGTGGAATAGGCGACAAGGTTGGTGGGGAGATGTTTGTGCTGTATTCTTGCTATATCCTTTTAAAATCCTCTAGCCTCCCAAGGCCTTCATAACCTGCACCTTCTCACCTGTCCAGTCTTCTACTCCCCTTCTACCTCTCCACATACTCTTTAATCCAGAGACATTGACCTTCTGGCTGTTCTATGAAAAAGACACCATTATCATCAGACTCTGGGCATCTTCTCAGGCTGAGAAAATCAATTCATTGAGAACCCCCACTCTATCTCAATCAGTGTCAATCAATTTGATATGATTCTATAGGGGTAGTGATTATAAGTACTGCATATTTGGCCCCAGAGCTGTGAGCTGCAGATCACTTGTTTAATCATAGGAAGTTATCTGGAGGCTCTCCACCCTCGTTTTTCCTTGTCATGGTGACTAAGCCCAGTGTGATAGAGGACACTCAACTTCATGGAAAGTCTCCCAATTTATATACTTGTATTTTTTATATATAAAATTTATATACTATGTACAATTTATATACTTATAAATATATAAAATTTATATATTTAAGAACCATTCTCTCTTGTCCAACATGAGCAGGTCATCTTATGACCACCATATGACTACTTAGTCAGTGGAGATGTCCCATGCTTCACTCAATCTGTGACCCTCTTGCTAGTGTATCGTTTTTGGCCCTAACAGCAAGGTCTATCAACCAAAGAGACTCTGTATTTTGCCATGCCTCTTCCGCATATGTAAGAATATGCAATGTATTAATCTATACTTTATTTAAGTTACATAGGAATATAGTTTCTTTCTAATAGGTCTCAACCATTGATGCAATGTTTATCACTTGTTTCCCAGCTGTGGAGTTCACTTGCACAATCACAAGAACACTGACCAAGTGAAGCCTGACTGCTGGCATGCCACAGAGAGCTCCCCCGACATATTCTTGGAGTGTATAGATAGCTCCTGCCTGACCTAAGGATAAGCCCACCCATCTTGTGACCATCTAGTCAGTGGAGATATTCTTTGCTTCACCCAACTCATGACCCTGATGAGACATCATTTTTCCTTATCTTAGCCTATGTATCATATGTCAATCAATGGAATTATTCTGTATTTGGGATAACTATTCTTGACTGTCTGGATATCTACCCCTACAAAAATAGGGCCCATGGAAGGAGTGAGCATCTCAGATTGTGAGGAAGATCTGTGGTCTACTTCATTAGAGGGGACTATGGACCTTTAGTAAATTGCCATTGGCTCAGCTTTGCCTTAGTCTTTTCGCAGGTTGGATAATTTTAATCCCCACAAGCTGTCCTCCATATCTGGAATGTTCTTCCTTCTCATCTTGACCTATTGATGTCCTTGGCTTCCCTCAATTCCCAACTAAAATTCTATTTTCTACAGGAAGCCTTTCCCAACCCTTTAAAAAATCCTAATGCTTTCACTCTGTTAATTACTTACTATTTAGCTTATATATGGTTTGCATATATTTATTTGCTTGTTGTCTCAATTAGGTTGTGAGTTCCTTGAAAGTAAGGACTTTCTTTTGTCTTTGTTTTGGTCTCCAGGGTTTAGCACAGTGCCTGGCACATAGTAGGTACCTCCTAAATGCTTACTTTTTAAAAGTTGCTCAATGTTAAGTGATTAAATGGACCTGGAGTGCTGGTCTCTGACACCTAGAAATAGAGAGGAATGCAGTCAGCAGTGCTCCAGCCAATGGCAGTAAGAGAAAAGCAACCTCTTCAAATACTTTGGGGAACCCCAGCACCCTGAAGTGGAGATGTGACCTGCCTTGCCACAGTGTACTCTGGCCAGAGTGCACTTGCCACACTGATACTTGAACAAAATGGAGTTAGACATTTTAGGAAAGTTTTGTTTGAAACACAGAGACACAAAAAAGTTGCTTAATCCTAGTGGTGATAAGATGTTGAGTGTAGGGACATGGACACATTTTAGGATGCTGGAAGGTTTATGAATGACTTGGAAAGGTGGTCAGGATTTCATGGCAGGGTGAAACAATGGACACTACTCGGCCTGACTTTCTGTCCCAGGGATGCTAGCCTACTGGTTCCCATTGAGAGACTCTACTCCTCTTCCCTTCTTTGTTCTTAACATCAAGACAGAACAGACCCGTTCGAGGCCTTGCCTAATCGGACTCCATCTATGTCTTCTGGTGTTATCAGGCATCAGACGGTCCTCCCACATGGGTCATCTTCCCATTTTTGAATGTAGTTCATTTATCTTCATGTAGGCCTTTATCACTCTTTATTTGAGGTTATCTTTTTATGTTTCTCTTCACTCCTGCTTTTGAACTTCAAAGTTTTCCCCTTCTCTGGTCTTGCCATCAAGAATGCTTGGAAGACCTCTACTTCACTGAAGGTCTAATTTTTCCCCCTGCAGAATTACATTTGGTTTTGCTACCTAAGTTATTCTTGGCTTTATGCCTTTAGCTTTTGCCTTCTGGAATATCATATTGCAAGTTCTTGGCTCCTGTATAATAGTAGCTGCAAAATCTTGTGTGGTCCTAACCGGCTTACTGGTACTTGCATTCTTTCTTTCTGTCCACTTGTAGTATTTTTTTGCTTGACCTAGAAGCTTTAGGTTTTGGCTAGAATATTCTTGAGTTTTCATTTTGGGTTTTCTTTCAGGAGGTATATTCTTTCTCTTCTTTGCCCTATGGTTTTTAACAGATGTGGACAGTTTTCTTGAAATAGGATATACAGGGGTAGAGTCAAGATGGTGGAGTAGAGGCAGGACCCCAGTCAAACTCTCCCAACATTTTTCTCCAAATAAGTTTAAAATAATGCCTTAAGGGGCAGTTAGGTGGCACAGTGAATAGATCACTGGCCCTGAAGTCAGGAGGACCTGAGTTCAAATCTGGTCTCAGACATTTAACACTTACTAGCTGTCTGACCTTAGACAACTCACTTAACCCCAATTGCCCTGCCCTCCCCCCTCCAAAAAGAAAAAAAAATAATAATGATGCCTTAAATTTAATTCTGGACAGGCAGAGCCAATACAATGTCAGGATGAGACATTTTTTCCAGTCCAAGGTAACTTGGGAAGTTGGCAAGAAAGGTCTGTGATACTAGGGTAGGGGCCAGCCTGAAGTGTGTGGAGGAAGCAGTAGCAGTGGCAGATCTTTAAGGTGGCTGTGATGGCAGCAGCAGGTTTTGGGGGCTCAGCCCAGAAATGGTAAAGGGGTCAGACAGCTGGTCAGAAAGAAATAATGGGAACCCTTTGCTGGCACAGGGTGAAGCTGATGCCCACATGCATTTCTGAGTCACAGTTCCAGGGTGGAGAGGGGCACTGGGGGTCAGGCGACAGAAGGAGCACTAGCAATTGTGGCTGCAGAGGAGTGGGTGCCTTTCCTGGGTTAAGACCTGAGTGCAGACCAGAAGACCAGTGACCGCATCTCATTCTGGATCACACCACCTTGGAAGCACCAAAAACTTACAGAACAGCACAGAAAATGCTTGAAGCTTGGCAAAGTGTCTCCCTACCCCCAAGGTGAGTAGAGCTTAACTTGAACAGGTGGCAGAGTGGATTAGAGAACAGAATCCAACAATATGTTGTTTACAAAAGATACATTTGAAATAGATTATATTTCAGCTGAAGTAAAAAAGGCAGGGGGAACAATCATGATCCCTGACAGAGCAAAAGCAAAAATAAATCTAATTAAAAGAGATAATTAGTCAAAGTACATTTTGTTAAAAGGTGCCACAGACAATGAAGTAATACAAAAAAGAAATGTTACAGCAAGTTTCTCTGACAAAGGTCTCTTCTCAAATACACAGGGAACTGAGTTAAATGTATAAGAATAAGAGCCATTCCCCAATTGATAAATTGTCAAGGGATATGAACAGGCAGATTTCAGAGGAAGATATCAAAGCTATCTAAGTCATATCAAAATGCTCTCAATCACTGCTGATTAGAGAAATGCCGGTTCAAAAGCTTGAAGGAATGAGTTAAATAGGGATGCTAATGACCTCCCGATAGAATTGTGAACTGGAGAACAATTTGGAAACATAACCAAGGGGTTAACAAAATGTCCATACCCTTTAAACCCACAATAACACTACCAGGTCTGTATCACCAAGAATTAAAAGAAAAATGGAAAAGGATCTATATACACAAAAATATGTATCGTCACTTTTCTTTTGCAGTAGCCAAGAATTGAAAATTGAGGGATTGCCTTTCAAATGGGGATTGGCTAAACACACTGTGGTACAGAACTGTGACGGAAAGCTACTGTGTCATAAGAAATGACAGAGGGAGGTTCAGAAGAGCCTGGGAGGACTTAGATGGACCGATGCCCACTGAGGTGTGCAGCAGCAGCAGCGACAGGCTGTGCATTCATGAAGGTCTTGAGGAGCGTTCGGGGACTCTGCTCCCTTGAGAAGGGAAGAGGAGGCTCTGGGAGAGGAGCCTCGAGAGCCGAAATAAACACTACAATCTTAAAACAGCACGTGTGGGCTCCGAAAAGTCCCGATCGCAGCTAGACTGTCACGTCCTTGCTCGGTGGCTTCTGTTCCGAGACCCCCGCCCACTCGCGCCCCGCGGGTTTCAGCCATTCGGCCTAGTCTCAGTGTGTTGTCCCCCAACGCCCTCGGCCTCCCTCTGCTGTGCCCCCCGCGCCCCCTCCACGCTCTCCACTGCGTCCTCCGCGCCCTCACGCCGCTTATGAAGTCTCCCAGAACGAACCAGGCCTCTAGCTTCCTCCTCCGGGTGGCGCTGCTGCGGGGGCTCTCCCGGCCTTGGTCCCGCTCCTAGGCCGACGCCGGACTCCAGGCTGGGCCCCGGAAGGCCCGCTCTGGGCGCTCCCCGGCCCTCGATCCCGGCGCGGGCCTCCACACGGGCAGGAGTCCCGGGCTTCTCTGGGCCCTGAAGGCCGCAGGCAGGCCGGGCCAGCGCAGCTTCCGTGGGCGGAGCTCACAAGGTGCTCCTCTCGGCCCTGCCCCTCCTCCCGCGACAGGCCCGGCAGGACCGAGGTGACATCACGCCCCAGGCCCAGCTCGGCCGCTCCCAGAAAGCCCCTGTGGGGGAGGCCACCCGGGGCTGGTAAGCATGGAGAGCGGCGGGAAGGAGTCTCGCGCATGCGCCCAGCTCGCCCGCGCCGCCGCACTACATTTCCCAGAAGGCCTTGCCCTGCCAGGACTCGGCGTTCCACAGACCGAGTCGGTTGTCTTGGAAACGGCGGTATGATTGGCTGCTAGAGAGGCGGAGATTGGCAGGTGCTCTTCATGTGACTTCCGCTTCCTCCTCTTGCCCCGCCCACTCTGATTCTCGCTGTCCCAATCTGCTGCTTGGGTTCTAGGGGACCTTGGTGGGGCTGGGGGAAGTGAGGAGGGCGAGGAAGGCAGCGCCGCCGCCGCCTCCTCCTCCTCCTCCTGCTTGGGGAGGCCCGAGGAGGGCTGGCACCTCTCCGGGCCGCGCCTTAGCAGCTACTTCCAGGCCACGCCCCCTGGCCCCCCTCCATGCTCCCCTGCCCCCTTGGCGTAAACAGTAGGCGCTCTATAATGCCCTGCCGTCCTCCAGGCTCACCTCCAGGGCCTTCCGAGGGATTCCCGCGCGTGGAGCGGCCCCCTTGGGTCCTGGCCCGCCCGCTGACTTGATCCCCACCAGCCATGTCTAGGGTAAAAGGCGGGTCCCTCAGGGGTCCCTCAAAGCCCCTCCCGGCCTTTGGGCTGCCTCCCCTGGGCTTGCAGCCTCCGTTCATTTGCTCGGGCTGTGCCGGGAAGGT
>NW_027186146.1:0-10098 GCF_028583685.1 Petaurus breviceps papuanus | reverse complement strand
AGTAGGTGAAGATGAAGAATAACTCTTTGCTAACCGAGTTTATTTTGTTAGGAATCACCAGTTCTTGGGAGCTTGAGATTTTCTTTTTTGTGATCTTCTTCCTGGCCTACACATCCATCCTGGCTGGAAACAGTCTCATTATACTGATGGTGACCTTTGACTCCCACTTGCACTCCACTCCCATGTACTTCCTTCTGGCCAACCTCTCCTTTCTTGACATGACCCTTTCAACTGTTACTGTCCCTAAGATGATCACAGACTTCTTCAGGGAGAGGAAAACTATCTCCTTATGGGGCTGCATGGCCCAGATGTTTTTCCTCCACTTCTTGGGAGGTAGCGAGATGACTCTCCTTATTTTCATGGCAGTTGATAGATATGTTGCAATATGTAAACCTCTTCACTACACAACTATCATGAGCTATCGAACACTGATAGGTTTTGTGCTGCTTTCCTGGACTGTGGGTTTTGTGCACACCATGAGTCAAATGGCCTTTACTGTGAACCTGCCCTTCTGTGGCCCCAATGTAGTTGACAATATTTTTTGTGACCTTCCTCTGGTGATCAAGCTCGCCTGCACTGACACCTATGTCCTGGACCTGCTTGTTATTGCTGACAGTGGGCTGCTCTCCCTAATTTGTTTCATCCTCTTGCTTGTCTCCTACGCGGTCATCTTGGTCACTGTCCATCGTCGCTCTTCAGGTGGGCTTTCCAAGGCTCTGTCTACATTGTCTGCTCACATCACAGTGGTAACTCTATTCTTTGGGCCATGCATTTTCATCTATGCCTCACCATTTAGTAGTTTTTCTGTGGACAAATTCCTCTCAGTGTTTTACTCAGTTATCACTCCTCTCCTGAATCCAATCATCTATACCTTGAGAAATCAGGAGATAAAGGCAGCTATGATTAGACTGAGGAGTCGCCATGTCAGCTCCAGGCAGGCTTTGTAGATGAAGTTCATGATAATAATCATGATTAAAGCAAGCAAGCTAAATCCCATCTCAGAATGACCTATTTCTCTTTACATTCATTCACAAATATTTTAACTTTTACTAATAAAGATAATGTATATTTATAATATGATCCATCATTGCTATCCTAACAATGTGTTTTGCCAGTATGTCTTTGTGTTTCCTTAAGTACAAGGACCAAATTACTGGACATTAATTTATTTATTTAAAGACAAGATGTGCTCAGAAGTCAAGAAATTTTTAGACAGAAAAAATCACATGTGGACTTGGTCCCTAAAGACTCTTTGTTCCATAAATCCTTTGATCCCCTTATTTTTTATGATATCATGAAGTGCTGATGGATTGTAGTCAGATTGATCCTCCCTTAGTGACTATATAACTCTTTCTTAACAACTCAACCTCTGTGAGAATCAGTTTCTTTATTTATCAAATGAGGATAATAATAGCCAATAAAAGCTTTCCCCTTATAAGGTTGTTGTAAGGATCAAATGAAATAACATGAATAATGTTATGAATAAATGAAAACCTGAAAAGAGCACTATATAAATTCCCTCCTCATCATCAGGAATGGAATTATGGAACCATTTGGAAAATCTGAGTGCAGGTTTGGAATTACTCTACGAAATATAAAGGGAGACATGTGAAGTTGCAAAGCATGCCAGGTACCTCCTTAGAGAGTAAGGATTCTATAACTCTGTATACTGCATGGAATAATAATAACTAGATTTTATATAGTTCTTTAGGGTTTTAAAAGTGTTTTGTAAATATCATCTCACTTGATCTTCATAACAACCCTGAGAGGCTGGTATTATTACTATCTCCATTTTCTAGATGAGGAAATTGAAGTAGGTAAAGGTTAAGTACTTGCCTATGATCACAAAGCTGGTGATTTTCTGAGTCTGGAGCTGAACTCAGATATTACTTTCTCCAGGTCCAGTACTCTGTCTACTGTGCTATCTTGTTGTACAGGAGAGAGAAGATCTCTTATTAGTGAAATTGATCTCAAAATATTCAGTTCCATGATGTGGCCATAAACCTCATATTTCAAAGAATACTGTGTCATGAAATACACACACACACACACAAACACACACTTCTGAATGAAATAGAGATGTGTAAAATCAGTATTGGCCTTTATTCAAGTCACAGGGGAGCTATGTTTTGTCATGGAAATAATAAAGAAGAAACTTCAGCCAGACTGTTTCCTTAACTTATGTAGATCCTAAAGGAAACTAAAATTAAGGTCAGGAATAATCTTCTTGTATATAAGACACATGGTGCATTGTTCATGCTTATAAGGAACATTTTATGTCAGGGCAAATCTGCCTTCCACAATGTGAAACTTAAAGCCTGGGTATAAACCCAGGTCGCAGGAATTATCCTTCATAAACTGCATCTATCTGTCTTCAATAAATTTGTTTAAATACTCAAGGCAATTTGTTTAAGGTGACTCTATACTATCTTTTGCTAGAACAAATACCAGAATTTTAATGTCTTCCATGTAGTGTCTTAAACTTTCAGACTTTATGAATTATTTTATTAGTAAAATCACATCAAAATCATTTATTAAGTGCTAGTTATGTGCCAGGAAATGAGCTAAGCACCGGAGATATATTGAAAAAAAAGTCTCTTTTCTCACAGAGTTCATAGTCTAATTGGGGAGATAACTTACAAGTCACTATGTTCAAACAAACTACATTCCTGATAAATTAGAGATAATCTCTGAGGGAAGGCACTATCCTTAAGGGAGATTGGGAAAGACCTCCTGTAGAGAGGAAGACTTTATCTGAGGAAGAAAGCCAGGGAAACCAACTTAGACCAACTATACAACTACCTCAACATCCTCAAAGTGTCAATGCCTATATATATGAATATATGACCCCACAACCAAATTCACTCCTTTATAAACATCTGTATGAATATCATGTGAATATTAACCATGACAACCAAAGTTACAATGGTAATTGAAGACATTGGCCACCATAATGAGCCATAGGCAGACTATATTAGTTGGGGAGAAGAAAGATATCAATGAAGAGAAAACAACTAGAGACAAAGGGTGTTATAATTCCCTGCTATTGTTAATACTTTTAGCTACATCAGGACAGAGTCTGAGAATACAAAGTTCAGTAAACTGAAGTGACATTCAAACTTGAAAGCGATACCCAGTAGAATTAATTCCACTGTTATCTAGTCTGGATGTCTCAAAAGCTTTCTAGTGTGGATTGAACACAAGTTGATGCTGAAGGAATGCATGCTGAATGAAAAATCATTTATTAAGCAATTTATTATGTGCAAAAGATTGTAGTAAAATTGGGAAAAAAACCCAGAAAATTAAGACAGTCTTTATTGTTAAGAAGCTTACATTCTAATTGGGTAGGCAACACATATTAGGGAGTTTAGTTTTGGGAAATGTGGAAAGGCCCAACTGCCTAGAAGGTTTAAACACTGGGATAGATTGAAATGCCCATCAGTCTTCAGAATACATTAGCTTCATTCCTGAAGGAAGGAATTCCATTCCTTCCCCAGGTAGAAGTTATAAAACCTTGGTGCTCAAGAATCTGCTAATTGCTTCCAGGAACTAATATGTCCTAACAACTCCCTATACCATACCAAATTCCTCATCTCTGAATCTCTAAGTTTCTTTCTAGTTCTAAATTTAAGATGATAGATAAATCTATGAAATGTCTTCTCTTTCTTTTCTGGGAAATTGCTATGTATAACAAACTTTGCCTTTTGAAATAGCATAAAGGACATTTTTCCTTTTTTTATTTTCTAGTATATTTCTTTCTTACATTAGGATGTTGTTATTCATTTTGACTCTTTGTTACCCTGTGGACCATATAACACCAATGGGGTTTTCTAGCTGCCTCTCATATTAAGAAAGCAATTGAAAAAAAGTGTTTATTAGAGCAACTAGGGAAAAGACAGTTTTGAGTTTGGAAAGGTATGTAGTGAAGAAAGCAAGAATAAAATCAAGGTGAGTTGATGGAAGTAGGAACAAGAGAAAGAGTAGGCAGATATTCTGATACTCATTGGAATGAGCATTACAACGGTTCTTCTACACTTACAGATGAAAAAAGAGCACTTAAAAAATCAGTCAAGCAGCCAATTGTCATTTTCTCCCTTACATCCATGCAAGTTGCCTGATCACACTTATTTTCCAGGAGAAAGGTTGTTGTAGAAGAATCTGAGAAAGGAGTGAACATTTGGTCTTGCAAGGTTGGGGAGGCCTGCTGAAAGTCAGCACATCAGTCAGTAAACATCTATTAAGCTTCTACTATGTACCGGGCACTGTACTAAGTACTGATGGTGCCAACAAAGGCAAAAGACTCTGCTTTCAATAAACTCACCTTCTAGAGAAACTCAGTCTAATGGGGAAAGCTCAGGTTTCAAGGAAAATATGCTAGGTTAAGAAGGAAGTTGTACACAAATGCTGGATCCTTCCAGAATCAAAATAGGATCCTGAGTGAGAGGAAAGTGATACTTTGCTCAGTTTTTGGTCTAGGAAGTGATGGATTATCAGTGATGTATTTAGGAAGGCTGATACTCACTCCTTTCATATTGTTAACCTTGTAATACTAAACACTGACCAGGTTGGTGAGGAATATACTTGACCCTCCCTCTAGATTGTTGGTTTAGTTGACTAACATCCAAAATATATGTTGAATTTTAATTTCTAGTGCACCATCTCTTTTCATAATACTTCAATCATTCATTTATTGTAGTCATGACTATTCACTGATGAAAGTTCTGATATCTTTAAATTTATTTTTCTTTATATCATTGTACTCATAATAATAGCTAGCATTTGTATGTTTCAAAGTTTGCAAAGCATTTCACATATGTTGTTTCATTTGATCATCACTACAAACCTTTGAGGTAGGTGCTATTATTTTCCTTACATAACAGATGAGAAAAGTGAGACAGAGACAGGTTGTGACTTGCTCACATAAGTAGTGTATATGTAAAGGAAGATTTCAGCTCTGTTTTTCTTGAATCCAAATATAGCACTCTACCCACTGTGCTACCTACATGTTACATGCAAACTATTCTCCTGGTTCTGCTCATTTTACTCTGCATCAGTTCATTGATGTCTTCTCAAGTTCATTTGAACTCTTCATATTTATCATTTCTTATAGTACAATCATATTCCATTCTATTTCTGCGTCAAACTTTGTTCAATCACCCCCAGCTGAAGGACAACCACATTGTTTTCAGTTCTTTACAACAAAAAGTGTGTTTATACAAACGAGTCCTTTCCCTATGTCTTTGACTTCTTTGGGGGTATATGCTGGTAATTGAATTGCAGGGTCAAGGGGCACATATGGTTTAATGATATTTAAGGTAAAATTTTAAAAGGTTTTCCATAATAGTCTGGCAAATTGACAATTCTACCAACAGAGGATTAGTGTACATGCCCTCTCAGAACTCTAAATTCTAAAAATGTCCATTTTCAAGTTTTATGGATTTTGCCAATTTTCCAGCCTATCTTTCCAATATGATTATGGCTTACTTTCTACTCAAGCACTTATATGCTTCATTCAAACTGGCCTCCCTGCTTTTCTCCTCATATAACATCTCATATCCCACTATTGTATCTTCGTGCTGAAGTTAATGGAATTCTTTCTCTTTCTCCATCATTATGCATTCATTTTGTATATATCTTCTACATATTTATCTATGCACATTGTCTATATACTTGTTAAAAAGTAAATTTCTTGAGGGCAGGGATTTCCTCACATTTGCATTTTTACCCCAACTGCATAAGTATTCAAATAGAATTATAATGCCCCAATATAGTTGACATTTCATGTATGTGTTTTGACTAAGTAGAAGAGTTTCTGGATCAAGTGGTGAAAGCTCTAGATCAAAAAGGAGTCAGAGTTAAGGAAGGGAACAGGCACTTATTAATCCCCTATTATGTATTTTTATAACTATTTTCTCATTTGTTCCTCACAACTACAGGAGAGGTAGATGCTAAAACTTACATTTTATTACTTGGGAACATAAGATTAAGTGATTTTCTCAAGGTCACATATCTACTAAGAGTTCAAAACCATATCTGGACCGAGATCCACTTGATCCACTGAGTCACCTAGCCACTTCATCTTTCTGTGCTATAACAATAGAAGACAGCCATAATGTCGACAAACAAACACAGAACATGTCTTTCAACACTCTTATGACATATGTGGTCTGTACCAGCCCATGGAACAAAAGAGTAGACTCTTTCTCTACAGTGCTTTTACTCATTGTAAATCTGGAATATTGGAGAAGTCAGTCAAGAGATAAGCATTCAGAGTGCCTACTATGAGATGTGGCCTTTTTAGTTTTCTAATGATCCCCTGTTCTTCCATCTTTTTGATTTTCATGCCCAAAATAGAACTTAGAGACTGGAAGACTGTCCAAGTCTGTGGGAGGGAAGAGACTATTTAAGATTTGCCTTTTGAGTGTCCATTCAATTTCTTTCAGGCTAAATAAAAACTTTCCTATATGTTGTTAGATGGTACAATAAATAGAGTGTTAGATCTAGATTCTAGAAAACCTAAGCTGAAATATGATCTCAGAAATGTACTAGTTATGTGAATCTTATCAATTTATTAACCACTTAACACTGGCTTCAGTTTCTTCTGTTACAAAGGACTTATAACACTTATTTCACAGGATTTCTGTGAGGATATGAGATATTTGTCAAGCACTTTGCAAATATTAAATACCATATAAATGGTAGCTATTATTATTATATTAGTCTGAGTGCTTTAATGGGAATGCAGTACATCTTTATCCTTTTGTGTAGAGACACATACATTAGCTAACTTCTGGTATATTGGAGAAAATGTAGGGAGAAGCAAAATCAAAAAGATTCTGATTTTCCTAAAGGAATTCTTGGAAGGGATTTAAGCCAAAGAGAGAGTTTATATAAGAAATCCCCAACACTGACCACTATCAATTCAAACTCTGATTTTTGGTTCTGAGTATTGGTTATAAGAATATTATTTTGATGGCAATCTGGAGGATGGACAGGAGAGAGAAGAGCCTTGAAGGAAGCAGACAAATTAGGAGACTATTAAAATAATTCAGTTGATAATGGAATGAACTAGGACAATAGCAGTATCACTAGCAAGGAAGAAATGGAGGCAGCAGGTATAGAAATAGAATGATCTTGATGCATAAGACAAAGATTATAATCAAAGATAACATCAGTATTTGAATCCTGGTTGACCAGGATAATGGTAATTATACCAATTAAATTAATGAAATTTTAAGGAGTTCAGTGGAGGTCTTTGTGTTTATATAATAAAGCCTTTTTTAAAATCTTTTTTTTTCCCCTAAACATTCCCTTTTCTCCTTGAATGTGTTACATAGATGAACTTTTTCTGGAGCAAATTCAGACAGACAATATGCCAAACTCTTTGGTGAAATTTGCATCCTCTTTAATGACCAGGCAACAAAACTCCCTCGAAGCATAGGGAAAACCAGGATCTCTCTCTAACAATTCCCACATGAATCTGCTCTTCAGTCTTCTATGCTCATTATTATCTAAATGTGTTTCCATTTTTTTTCCTCCTGCCTTTTTGGGAGTTCATATATGTCTCTGTTCCTGGAGCCCCAGGAAACCCATCATTTTGATTGTGTCTGTGTCTCTTGGAGAGCTTGTTCCTTGATGTCTTCATCTAGGGGTGGTAGGTTGAAGGATCAATGCTATATTATACAGGAATTTTTGTATTACAGTCAAACAGATTTCTATATAGAATCAGTAACTGAATAGCAAAGATGGATTTTTGTAATGAAACAGAGGGAAGACATAGTCATCCTCAAGTAGTATCTGGATAACTATTTCTAGGTTCCATGGGATTAGGAGATTCAAAATTTTTTCATATATCTTCCTGATTAAAGAGTTGCACTTCAGTTCAATTCTATAAACATGAGTTAACTGCCTACCAGGTTTTTCAGTATCTTAGTTATGGGGAATATTTAGATGAAAAAATGATATAGTCTCTGCCCTGAAAGAGTTTACAGCCTGGATGAGATGGACTACTAGAACTCTTTCATTTCTGAATCTATGATCTTGTTTGGTATTGTGGCTATTTCAATCAATAATTATAGTAGTGATGAGGGACATACATGATAATGAAATTTTCTGGATTGTTTAGAACTTTGCACTATTTCAAATGAAATAAATAATTCAAATGGAGTAATTATGCAGAACTGTGCAAATCTTAAGGCCCTATATACATGCAAACCACTATCCTAATAGTAATTATTATTTGATGCATGATTGCAAAGAACTGAAATGCACTATTTTGTTGTTGATTATAACAACAGTGTGAGGGAGGTATTGCTTCTATCCTTCTACTTGTGTGATGGAGGAAACAGGCTATAAGAGGTTAAGTGATTTGCTCATGTTCATAAAGGGTTGGAAGCCAGTTTTCTTCTGCCTCTAAGTCTAGCTTTCTTCCATGCTGCTTCTCATGTACACATAGCAGTATGAGACTATATAGAAAGCCAAATGGGAAAAGAACAAACTAGAGAACAGAAAAAAGGAAGGAGGGTGTGGTTACTTTTAGTTGGGTGGATCAGAGAAGGTGTAATGGAATAAAGGGCACTAGAGTTGAAGAGTAGAAATGACTAGTAAAGATTTTCAATATGTGGAGGAATCCTGTGTATATGAGTCAAAGCAGGTAAGAACAAGATGAAATGAGGAAACTAACAATTGTTCTGTTTTGCTATAGACAGGCTATAACACTGGGTCCATAAAAGGACCTAAAAGCAAGACTAAGGGAATTATATTTTATTCTATTGTCAGTGGGAAACCACTGATGGGTTTTGAGATAGGGACTAATCTATTACTTAAGAAGAAAATTTTGTTAGCTGGGTAAAGAATAAATCAGAACTGGAGTCTTTAACTTGTTGCCTGTGAACTTGTTTTTTAAAAAAAAATATACATATATTTTGATAACTTTATTTTAATATAATTGTGTTTTTTGTAAACTTATTAATTTAATAGATGTCTTTACAAACATTCTCAGGAGTCCATAGGTTTCTCTGAGTCAACAAAGGGACCCATGATGCAAAAGAAGATGAAAAATTTCTGAACAAGAGGTGGGAAGCAAAGAAAGCTAGGGAATATGTTAGGTTATCAAAACATTCAATTCAATTTCTTTCAATTTGGCCAATAAACATCAAAGTGAAAAATTCCGAGAGCCTAAGTTATATTATCTTTGTGAATGTAGATTAGGGGATTGATTCAAGCAATATTGTAGAAGCAGATTTGGAAGGACTTACTGACTCACTGGCATTGATAAGGGAGAGAAAAAGAAGGAAGTGAACTAAATTACCCTAATTTTCCAGGCTGGGTGATTGAGATAAGTTGGCAGAGGGCCAGGTTTAGGAGGGAAGGCAACAAGAGGGAAAGAAAAAACATTTCATGTTTCTCAAACTCACCATTATTTTCTTTCCTTTTTTCTTTTGCATGAATTATCCTCCATGTCTGAATTGTCCTTCCTTCAAACTCCCCATGTTTATTATTTTCTCAGTCAGTAACTGAGACTGGAAACCTGAGAATTATCTTTTTACTGATCCCTTTCACCTAATCCTATCCATATCTAATTAGTGGCCAAATACTTTTAATATTACTTCTAAAATATCCCTCAAATCTATTTCTATCCATAGTTCACATAGCTTCTAAAGTTATCGTCCCAAAGCTTGCAGCAGTCTTTATTACTACATTACTTGATACGCTGAAGAGGCTTCCTTTTACATGTAGGATAAAATATAATTTTATTTGTTTAGCAATTAAACCTCTTTATAATAACAGCTAGCATTTGTAATGTGTTGCTTTAAGCTTTATGTATATTTTCTTATTTGATCCTCACAACAATTCTAGGAGATAGGTTATTATGCTCATTTTAAGATGAATCAACTGAGACTGAGAGAAACTGAGAGAAATACCTTCGCCAGGGTAACACAGCTACTAAGTGTCTGAGAAAGTGCTTGAACTCAGATTTTTTTACTCCATGTTCAGCACTTCATTCATCCATGCATCCATCTATATATCCATCCATCCATCTATCTATCTGTCTATCTATCTATCTATCTATCTATCTATCTATCTATCTATCTATCT
>NW_027186145.1:0-34686 GCF_028583685.1 Petaurus breviceps papuanus | reverse complement strand
CTCTGTAAGCCCCACATGAGGCTCAGCTTCTCCCCTGGTCCGCAGCCCCGCCCTGCCCCTCTCGCACCTTATACTCGGAGGCCGGGCATCCGCCGTCCAGCCAGCCGTCCTACCTGCTGCAGCCGGGAGCCGCGCGGCGCGGGAGGGCCAAGCCCGGGCCCCTCTCACGCTTCGTGTTTCCTCTCCAGCCTCCTTCTCAATGCTCCAGGGAAGAGAGCTTTGTGGGGATAGCAGCGGGGCCTTCGTGTCCCAGAGCCAGAGCCCGAGAGGTGAGTGGGGTGGGGGACCCGAGGAAGAGAAGCGTGAGGGGAGAGGAGGGGCTGGGCCGGTGGTACAGGGGCTCATGAGAAAACCGGGGGTGCCAGCTGGTAAATGAGGCTGTTGTTGGGACTGTGGGGCCAGTGCGTGAGTTAGAGCGAGACTTCACGTGAGGATCGCCTGCGGAGGATGACCGGACTCCTGAAACGGCCGCTTCACCCTTTCTAGTGGCACAGTAATGTCCGTTTCACTTGTGTGCCCGGCTGGTTTTCCATTTCGCGGGAGGTGGACGCCCCTTTAGTCTCCGGGGCTCTTACCAGAAGAATTGCCGTAGACATTTCTGTCCGTAGGGGCCTTTCTCTCTTTCTTTGATCTCACTGGGGTGTAGGCCCCATGGCAGTCTTGCTGGATCCAAGGGAACGCACGTTTTAGTAAACACTTTTGGGGCACAGTTCTAGCTTGTTCCCTCATTCCCAATTGCTTTCTAGAATGGCCGGTCCAATGCTGCCCTTCCGGTGCTTGTCCTTCGTCCATCTGATGGTTTAAGGGCAGAACCTCAGGGTGTCACATGCTTCTTTGATCCCCGAAACCCCAAGGCAACCTTGTTCTACTGGGACTGTTCATGTCAGGTGAGGCCTAGGAAAGGCAGCTGTGTCCTGGGCATTCAGTTCTCCAAGTTCCAAATGTCTGAGGGGTTTCTAGGGCTGGCCCATGAGACTGCACCAATCCCACCAAGCACAGGACATTACAGGGCCCCTTCTGTGAGAGGCATGGGCCTCCTCCCAGAGACGGATGGGCCCACTGGGGAAAGAGGCTGCCGATGGGGATGTGGAGGGTGGGGGCAGCCTGGCATCAGGAGGACGAGCCGGATCAAACGTGGGCAGTGGCACTGGGCTTTGGATGGCACTTCTCTGGCTTTTTGAGATGAATCTGTTGTTATGAACTTTGTCACCAGCAACCACAAACACCCTCCACAAAGAACAGGAAAAAGGATTTCATGGAAAACAAAATTTCTGTCCAGTCTGGGTATAAAAGGGATCTCACATCTGTAGGAGCAGAGTTACCCTGTGTGTGGGTGCTCCCTTCCGTGGCTTTCTAAAGGCTTTCACAAACCCCTCTCTTGCAGGCAAGTGCTCTCGTGGAGCCATCTGGTTCCGCGTCTTGTAATATGGCAGGTTCAGGATTAGGGTTCCAAGGTGGGGGTGACATCAGTGCTGGTAACCCACAGACAAGTTGTGGCTGGACGGTTATCAGGGAAAGACGGGCTTAGCATTTTTTAAGTGCCTTCTATGGGCCAGGTGCGTGACCAGCACAAATGGTGGGCCCTGGAGTGGAAGGAGAATTAGTGCAGGGCTGCCTGGCACAGATCCTCTAAGGAGGGCTTCTGGGAAGACACAGATGAGTTCCCAAGACGTGTGTGGGGCCAATGTGGGCTCTGCTTGGAATGACATCTCAGAGCAGTGGTAGTGGGGAGCTTCCCTATGCTGGCGCCTAGATGACATGTGTCTTAACTCCGGAGCCAGGAAGGCCCTTGGACACCTTCAGTTCAGCCTTCTCATTTTACAGATGAGGGGATGGGCACAGAGGGGCTAAGTGATTTAGCTGTAGTCTCACAGGGATCCAGTATTTGAACTCAGGCCTCGGGCCTCCGATTCACCTCACTGGCTGCTGCATCAAGCTGCCTCCATGGTCAGTTTTGTCTGGCTGATAATACATCTCTAAGCATGCAAGTGACAGGTCAGTTTCTGAGAGTGCCACTGACCAGCCTTTCCAGTTTTGGTGGCCAGGATATGTGGGCTAAAGGGAGATGGGACCTCGGGCTTGCCATAGGAAGCAATTAGCCTGACCCTGTGCATTTAAGAACAGAGTCTAAGCAATTGGATTTGTTGTTTAATAGAAGATACTCGGTTGTGGGTGGAGACTTGTGGCCACACTTTCTGTGCTGAGAACCAAGAAGACTTGGGGATCTCCCAGGTGTGGGTGTTCTTTCCTCAGTACAGATTGCCGCCCGTTTCTTCCTGCCCTTCCTGTGGGCTTTCCCAGACAAGTTCGCCTGATTCACTGGACTCCAGTTGCCCTCTGCCCCTCCTCCCCTTCTCTCACAGTTTCTTTGATGGCATCCTGGGTCCAATTCCATGTTGCTCTGCCCTTGGAGCCATCTTCAGCTACTGTTCTTGACTTCGCTGCCCTTCTGCAGAGTGCCCCCACAGAGTCTCTCCATGTGGAGGAGACTTGAAGAGTTGTGATGACCGAGAGACACTGGAGCCTGTGTGTGGGGGCCAGCAGTCCGTTGGGCTACTCCTGCACAAATGGACCTGGGAAGGACTTGCAAAGACCTCAGACAGTTTTGTCGTCACTCCCCCTCTGAGGCCCATGTGTGGCCCCAGGACATCCAGGACTTTGGAGTGGGAGCCTGCCAGATTCTCTGTGAAGCCTCCCAGCCGAACAGGAAGTGGGATGAGGCCCCTTCTGCTCCCCAACTTGGTGGGCTGAGGCCTCTTTCCCCAGAGACTGAAATGGAAAAGGGATGAGAATTCTAAGGTGTTGGGGGAGATGTGTGTACTTGTGTGCTGGCCTTGGCTTTGAAATAAATATCCCCCCTAAATTTCAATTCCGGTGTTAGTTAGGAGACATAAGCCAAACCCTCAGGGTAACCCTGGACCCTGCTTCTGGAATGATGAGCTCAGAGCAGCCTGGTCCTTGGGACACAGTGATCCAGCTGTGTTCAGTTGAGAAGGCTGGGGCCATTCGGGGAACTGGGGTGACCCACAGACCATCTCCCATCTCTCCCCTTGGTCAGTTCTGGGCCACACTCACCGTCCTTGGCAGTGAGACTGTCCGAGGAAACAGTGTGTACAATACTGTCCCTCCTCTCACGCCTCGAGGGCAGACCAGAGACCTTCTTCGTGTGGATTGTTGGGCTGCAGTCCCAGCATGGTCCTGGACCCAGTTCAGGTGGCCCTGCTATGGTTGGGGCTCGTTCACACCCCACGACCCTCAGAGAGTCCCTCTTTAGAGTGTGACAGCTGATGTGAATGTGGGTAGCTCACTGTGACAAGGTAGGAGGCAGAAGCCAGGTTAGGGGAGTCGGAACTGGGAGTGAGTGAGGAGACCTGGGTTTGTGACTCAGCTCAGATACTAGCTGTGTGGCCATTCTCTTCTAGGCTCAGTCTTTATCTCTGTAAAATGGGGTCAGCACGCCGCCTTGCCCACAGGCCAGAGAAAACCCAAATGTGGAACAAGATCATTGTAGAGCCTTAGGGGCCTTAGAGACCACCCAGTCCAAACCCTTCATCTGCAGACAGGAAACCCACCCAGAAGGGTTACACATCCTGGGTCACAGGATCAGGACCTTGCTCCTAGGCCCTCTCTGCTGTGCCATATTGTTCCGCAGTGATGATTGCCTTTTGATTCTATTCTGAAGCTGTTCTTGGCCCTGGCTGAAGCCAGACTCCTGAGAACAAGGCCCCTGCAGGCTCTCTGACCCCTACGCCTGGACCCCCAGGGCCATTCAGGGGCCAGACGCCAGACAAGCACAAATAAAGTCCTTTGGTGTTTCAGGAGCCAGTGACCTTCCAAGATGTAGCAGTGGTCTTCACACAGGAGCAGTGGGGGTACCTGCACCCTTCTCAGAAGGAGCTGTACCGGGACGTGATGCTGGAGAACTATAGGAACCTGGTCTGCCTGGGTGAGGATGGCTTCCCCTGGGGTCTTAGGTTCTGTCTCTTCTCCCCTCCCCAGCCCCAGAAGGCTTTTTGTGTCCTTTGGTAAAAGCCCTTTGGCCTCTGAGGGCCCACAGGTGACTGTGTGACATGCTTTGGGCCCAGGGAGTCCCTCAGTCTTAGACCATATGACAGACCCTGGGCTATGTGCTGGCGGGGGGTGGGGGGAGCAGGATGTTGACCTCTGCTAAATCAATACTGATCATTTCTGGGGTGGGCCTGGGAAGAGGCACCACCACCTTGGGGAGGGGTCAGCAGGGGTTGGGAGCTGGGGTGGTGCTGCACTGAGCCCTAAAGGGATCCACGAGGTCCTGCAAAGTGCAGAGGGGAGAGGGGCACAGAGTCTGGGAATGGATGGAGGCCAAATAGGGTGTCAGCCTGGGAGAGGTCAGCAGGGTTCTGAATGCCAAGTGGAGGAGTTTGTCTTTAGTCCTGGTGAAGATGACCCAAATGATATCACTATGTCGGGGTCAAAGTTCAGTGTGCCTGGCTATAGCTGACCAGAAGCTTCTCCCATAGGCCGGGCACAAATAGTCCATGTGAACATTTGGGTGGATTCTCCACATTTGCAATCCTGCGTTCCCTCTGAGCTGGCTCCATTCTGCTTTGCTCAGAGAGCACAGAGCCTTCTCTGATGTGGGCACAGCATGCAGGGCAGTCCTGTGCCAGCATCTTCCATGCCACACAATCAGTTCCAAAGTTCTTGAGACACACCTTGAGAGTGTCCCTGTATCGTTTCTTCTGACTAGCTGAGCCCCTGCCTTGTGTGAGTTAATCTTTTAGGCAAATGTACATTTTGCATTTGAACGATATGGCCAGCCCATTGGATCTGTGCTCTCCGAAGCAGAGTCTGAATGCTTGGCAGTTCAGCTCAAGAAAGGCCCTCAGTGTCTGGTGCCTGACCCTGCCAGGCGATCTTCAGAATCTTCCTAAGACAATTCAAATGGCAGTGATTCAGGTTCCTGGCCTGGCACTGGCAGACTGTCCAGGTTTCAGAGGCACACACACTGAGGTCAGCACCACGGCTCTGTGACCTTCAGTCTGGCAGTCAGTCTAATACCTCTTCTCTCCCACACTTTCCTTCGGAGCCTCCCAGACACTGAGCCAGCTCTGCCAATGTGAGCACCAACCTCATTATCAGTGTGGACATCCCTGGAAAGTGCCCTGCCAAGGTGAGCGAGCTGCCCATAGCGCTCAGAACTTCTCCACTTGCTGTCACCGCTGGTTCCACACGTGGATGGGGTGGTGCTGGCTGATGGAGCCCTAGGCTTCCTCGGTGTTAATTGTGAGGCCAAAATTAGCACAAGCAGCAGAGAACTGATCCACGCTTTGTTGCATCTCAGCTTCAGGGGCTGCACTGAGGCACAATCATCTACAAACAGAAAGTCATGCACCAACCCTCCCTCCACTTTGGTCTTGGCTTGTGGCCTTTTCAAGTTGAAGAATTTACCATCAGTGCTTAGCTGACCTTGATGCCCTGTTCATCCTCATTGAAAGCATTTGACAACATGGCTGAAAACATCATGCTGACAAGCGTGGGAGGAGGCACATGGCCTTGTTTCACTCCACTGGTGACTGGGAAGGCAGGAGAGCATCATCCATTATCTAGAACCCAGGCGAGCATGATGTCATGGAATTGATATAAAAGCTGATGAACTCCTCTGGGCAACCAAACTTTGCCATCATTTTCACAAGCCCTCATGACTAACAGTATGAAAAGCTTAGTCAGATCTACAAAGGTTGTGCAGACCTGTGTTCTGCTCCTGGCATTTCTCCTGGAGCTGTCGGGCAGCAGACCCCATTGTGACTGTGCCTCGGCCCTTTCTGAAGCCACACTGGCTCTCAGGGAGATGACCATCTTCCAGGTGAAGGATCAGCCCATTAAGGAGGCCTCTGGCAAGAGTCTTGCTGGCAGTGACTGAGAGAGAGCTGCCTCCCTGCCCTGTGATTGTCTGTCTCTCTTTCTTCATTGGAGATGGGCAGTGGAGGCGGCCTTGAACTCCTGGCCAATAGCTTCCTCTTGCCTATGGAGAGGCTTCCTCTCATTCCCGAGCCTCCTGAGCGGGGGAGTGCTGTGGTCTGGCCTGTGCAGTCAGAGCTTTCTCTGGGGAGGAGGGCTGGGAAGGGAGAGGCGAGGGCGGTGTGAGTGAAGAGAAGGTGCTCGCCCTGCCGAGGGGAGGCGAGAGGCCTTATCCTGCCAAACTTGTCCTTCACGGTCTTCCAGCACTCACCTTGGGGATTCTGTGGCTGTGACTCTCCCCTTTCCAGCTGTGTTGTTGTGTTCAGTGCGCTGTATTTCTGATGCTGCTTCCCTCCCCGACTCTGCATCAGTTCATGTTGCTTTTCACAGGCTTCTCTGGCCTCGTCACAGCTGTCACCTTGTACAGCCCAGGAATACGTGGTTCCATTCCCCCACTGATGAGCAGCCCCTTCGTTTTCTGGCCCTTTGTTCCCACAGAAGCACATGCTGCTAGAAGTATGTTGATGCAGACAGAGCCTTTCTTATCTGCCCATGATCTTGTCCGGTTGTGTTCCTGGCTGTGTCTCTGGCATTTTGTGCATTCTGGTCCCTTGCTTTGCATCAGTGTTCATATTAGTTCCCTTCTCAGCCTGCCGTGTGTGAGTGGGCCTGTCATTCCACAGCCTCTCCAACATCGACTAGACACGAGACAAAGCCTCAAAGCTGATTTATTAGTCATTCGGACCATGCTTGCACATAGTGGCTAGCAGTTTACATCACAAAAATGTGAACTTGGTATCTCTTGGAGGACTTTTGGCTGTTTTTCTTTATACCTCGGATAACAAGCACTTCACTGAGAACTTTGATAATAAAGATCCCCATTTCTCTGCTCCCCTTTGGTCTCGTGTGCACTCCTACCAAAGATTTTCGGTCGCATGTATCTTTCGTGTCTTTGGTAATTGCCTCTGTCCTTTGGTTAAGAGCTCACGTCCCAGTTATAGCCAGGAAAGGTTCTGCTGTTTTTATGGTGTGATGTTAAAAGTTCAGTTCCTCTGCGTCCTTTGAATTTCTTGTTGAATGTGGTATCTGGAGCTCTTCATCTTGTCTGGGCTAAGGAGGCTTTGGAACATTCTGGGAGAAAGTCACTATAAAGGGGGAAATGAGCGTGTAGGTTTGAGAACCAGGTGGATCTGCAGGGCTTTTGTCCAGCTCAGGACCTTTGCTTATTGCTGTCTGCTACTAGCCTCCCTTGGAAGGAGAGATAATTGATAAGAACTCTCCTCCCCTAACTCCAAGCCAAAGAACAATGCTGCTCCTGGTTGGGACCTTTTGTGCCTGCATCTTTACCCCAAGACTCACATTTCTTTTGGGCAGGACTGGCTGTGTCCAAGCCCGAGGTGATCCACCAGCTGGAGCGAGGGGAGACTCCTTGGAGGTCAGAGGGGAGAGTCCCAGGAAGCAGGCGTCCAGGTGAGTGCGTGATCGGCCCCCAGGCTGGGGAGCCCTGCTGCTGGGGATGGGCAGGGAGTAAGCTTTGCCTGGCGCCTGCTGTGTGCCAGGTATCATGGGAAGTGCTTTGTGCACAACAGCCCTGGGTGTTAGGTGCTGTTATGAGGCTCAGAAATGAAGCAAACCCTTGAACTGACATCCCCAAGGCCACTTGGAAGCAGCGGAGACTGGCTTTAGGTGTAATAATCAGTGCACCATAGCACCCCCTAGTGGCCTCACTAGGAATAAGCCCTTCCTGCCTCCAGACCCAGCCCTCTGTGCACTGGGGTGCCCCCTAGTGGCCTCACTAGGAATATGCCCTTCTTGGCTGCAGGCGGGCACTGGGGTGCCACCTAGCAGTCTTTCGGGTCAGTTGGGGAGGTCCTTTTACAGGACTGCACAGGAGCTTCCCCTCTCCCAGATGTCCACACCTTGGAGAAGAGCCCAAGCTATCTGTCTGCCAGGAAGTCCCTTCATTGTCACCTCAAGTCCAGCTTCCTGACATGTCTAGGAGAGACTTACAACCTCCACTGGGGGGTGGCTCACGGGAGCCTAGAAGTGGCGTTGGGCCGTTGAGCCCCCTCCTCATTTAGAGGCCCAGCCAGGGTAGCGACTTGTCCAGGATCCCAGGCTTCCACATTGTATCTCTGTTGTCCCACATTGGACCTGTGTGTGACATGCTCAGCAGCTGCTCCTACTTCCTGCTTCTCGGGTTACCCCAGTCTCTCCAGAAAGGCCTTGGGTCTGAATTCTGTTCTTTCTGTGCTTTGTCTCTGGGGAGTGCCCTTCTCCCTAGTTTCTGCCGTGTTTGGTCTGGGGATCCGTTCCGTCAAGTCTTTCCCCTTTGGGATTTCATCACACTTGTTCTGTTCCATTCATGCTTCGTTTTTTGTTGGAACAGTCCTCAAACGAGTCAAGATCAGAGGTTTCAAACTTGCCAACTAAAATGCAGTTGGGAAATGGTGAACAAAACAAAAATACAGGGTGAGGTTTTCAAGGTTGGTATGTGACCCACCTCCCTGCTGGAGACAATTCTTCAGGGGGTCTTTTGGTCCATTTATGTTTTTGTGCCCAGCAGTGGGTTTGCTGGATCAGAGGATGTTAGCAACAGCTTTTCTTGTCTAATAATAGAGAATAATTCCCACAGCATTGTACCTATTCCCAGCTCCACCACTGTTGTGCTGGGTGCACTTGTTCCCCAAGCTGTCTCTAACCTTGGCTATTTCTAATTTTTGCCAGATTAAGAAGTGTAAGGGGGGGGGGCGGCTAGGTGGCGCAGTGAGTAAAGCGTCAGCCCCGGAGTCAGGAGGACCCGAGTTTGGTTCCAGCCTCAGACACTTAACACACACACACACACACACACACACACACACACACACACACAACTAGCCGTGTAACCTTGTGCAAGTTACTGAACCCCAATTGCCCTCCAAAAAGGCAAAAAAAAAGTGTAAGGTGATAGATTTCAGGGTTGTTTTAATTGTGTATTTGTTATTTTTGATTGGGGCTTTTTTTTTTTTTCAATAAAGGAATTCCGTGTCTAACCCTAATTCCATCCTTAAACTTGGGCCACTTACCTGCTGGCGAATGACTTTCTATCTCATAAATGGGTGGGTTTTTGATGTACTCTGGGTGTGAAGCTTTTCATAGAATGTCTCAATGCAAAGTTTTGTCACTTCCAAAACTTTCCAGTTCTGTCTGTATTTGTATTTATGGCA
Source organism: Petaurus breviceps papuanus (assembly GCF_028583685.1). Taxonomy (NCBI): domain Eukaryota; kingdom Metazoa; phylum Chordata; class Mammalia; order Diprotodontia; family Petauridae; genus Petaurus; species Petaurus breviceps. The sequence continues at coordinate 25,540 of NW_027186145.1, read as the reverse complement.
GTTTTAAAACATAGATTTGATAGGAAGTCATCCCTAGATATTTGTAGGGCTTAGGGGCATGGGACCCCCATGAGTGTGAAAAATTACGAATAACTCTAAGTCTGCCCCAAACCTTTTTTTTTAAATAATTTTGATCTTATTTATTTAACACACAAAACAAGGAAAACAACACACTGCACCTTTACAAATGTGCAGGTTTTGTGTGCCAAAGATTAGTATCCCACATGTTATGTAAAGTCTTTGCAGTGCTGCCACACCTACTTCATAGATTTCCTTTTCCTATGAAAATTGAAGGATATAATGAAAATCATAGGACTGATCCTGGATGGTAAAGAGACAAGAGGTACTCCCAGAGACAGTATGTAGCCTGAAGATTTTTAGTCCACTGAAACTTTTAATAAAATTTGACTTTATAATAAATTATGAATGTCTACTTATGGTAGTAAATGATAAAATAGATTAATAACATGCAGTGTTGCTAAGGAGCCCTCTCTGTGGTCATCAGCATGCCCACGGGTCACCTTGACCAGTTGGGGGAGGAATGTTAAGGGACCCCTGACTTGTTTCCTTGAGTTTTTCTATTTTCCAGAGATAAAGCTCCGTCTGTGTGATTCTCCCCATGTGGTGCCCTGCGTAGGCACTCACCATCCTTTTAATAAGAAAACTGGCCGCCTTTGACATTGTGAAATTATCCCTGAAGTTGGAGTCAGGAACCTTGACCTGGACTTTTCCAGCTAGCTTATCTTTCCTTTTTTTTTTTTTCAATTCTCTCTCTCTGCTTCCCTTGTCCAGGGTTTCCCATTTCCTGAGGTCTCTCCAACCTTTGCCAGTTCTCTTAGATCAATGAGGAAACTACATTAGATCATCCAGTTTTCATGATACAAAATTAAAATCATCCATATTTACTAGCGATAAAGTTTGAGAAGGAATCATAAAAAAAGAAACCTCATTTGGGGTAATAAAATTATTGCAGCATTTGAAATGGTCCTATGAAGGAGTCCCCTGAAATAAAGAGCTAAATAATGGCAGAGAATTCAGTGTTCGTGGATGGGTCAGATGAATGAAGTAAGAAGCAAAGTGCACACTTCTAAAGTTTATATATTTAATACAATGACCAGCTGGAAGACTAAGAGATTTCTTCACGGTGCTGGATGGACTGAAAATTCCATTGATATAAAGACACATATGGGGGAGAATGGAAAATGAAATGGAAAAATGGAAAGAAAAGTCTTATTGATCCTGACATTTATCACTTGCCGCCATCTCTATGTGCAGTGTTGTGCTGCATCCTAGGGCCACAAATATAGAAGGAGAACCATCTCTCCCCTCAAGGAGCTGAGGGGGATGCATGTGTATGTGCATGCACACATGTGTGCACGTCTGCATAGATGCAGCTGCCTGCACATTTATGTATGTTCACATCCAAATAGACGCTCACCCTAGGAGCACATATGGCATAAATAGGTGTGGGATGAATGGCATATCCAATCCAGGGCCAGTATAGAGGATGGGCATGGGCAGTGGGTCCTGCCAATGAAGGCATTGGCCATCATTTCAGTCTTCATCTTTGTAATAGGTCTTTCAGACTAAGCACAGCATTCATGGTATGTGTTCGGGTTTGCACAACTCGACATATGTTATCTGCCTTGATCCTCACGATGAACCCTCAGAGGCACTGTTCTCATCTGGATTTGACAGTTAAGAAAACTGAGGCCAAGAGGGGTCAAGGGACTTGCCTAGTGTGACACAGCTAATAAGGGTCTGAAGCTGGATTCAAACTGAGGATTTCTTGACTCCAGTTCCAGGTCCTCTGTGCACTGTCACCTAGCTGTGTCTAATCTGTGTTTCTTAACATCTGAGCCCCCATCCACTTGGAAAAGAAATAGGCTGAATCAGCCACTAAGACCTGTCATCTTCCTCTCATCATTCTAAGCACAAAGAAGACTTAGACTGTGAGCTTTGCCAGGACACTGAGGGGCAAGCCAGGGAGCCCCTCCCCCTCTCCCTGTTCTCCACCAGTGATGGTCACCCAGCCTCTGCTTGCATATTTCCAGATCCTGTCAGCTGACTCCATGCTAGCGCAGCAGTGAGGTGTGGCCAGCAGACCAGGAGGATGGAGGTTAGGAGACTCCCCAGGACTTGGCTGTGCCTCTGCTGTGTGGCTGTGTGACCTTGGGCAAGTCACTGGATCAGGCTGAGCCTCAGGTTTCTCGTTTAATGTACTAGCTGTCTTCCATTCCTCCCAAAGTTGTGGTGTGGACCAGTGGGAAAGTTTTTCCTAAACTCTGAAAAACTTAAGAAAGACCCCATTTTTTCCTACCCTTTAAAGGTTTTTTATAATTATTTCAGGAAGAAAGAGAAGAAGGACTGCTAAGTGCACAGCAGAGGTGGGTACAGGTGATGTTTCCATTTTCTTTATTTCTTTCAGATGGGGAGGTGAGGCCTGAAACCAAGGAGTCACCCCCAGAGCTGGGCATTTCTGTGGAGCAGTCGTCAGGCCAGGACAGACTCAGGAGGCATGGTCTCTGTGTCTCCAGCTGGAAAGAAGCCTGGGCATGTGATGCCAGATTAGGGAGGCAGCAGAGCATTGAGGAGAGAGCTCCTCAGCAAGTAGCAAGGAGCCATGAATGTCATGATTATGGGCAAAGCTCCAGGCCAAAACCGAAGCTTTTCTCACAGCACTCACTGCATAAATGTGATCCAGAATGTAATAGAACCTGCTCAAAGGAAATATTTTCTAAGTATAATGAAGGGGGGGATTCCTTCAATTCTAAATCAGATTTTATTGAATACTGTAGACTGAGTACTAGACAGCAACCTCATGAGAGTAATGAATGTGGGAAGGCCATCAAACTAAGCCCATCCATTAATTTAAGTCATACAATTGACATTGAAGAGAAAACCTCTAAATATGAATTTGGGAAGACTTTTCCCTTGAATATGCAATTGATTGGACACCAGAGAGTTCACACTGGAGAAAGACTTTATGAACATAATGAATGTGGGAATCCTTTAGCCCATAGTCTATCTCTAACTTCCTATCAGAAAATTAATACTGGAGAGAAACCTTATGAATGTAAAGACTGTGGGAAGGCTTTTGGTCATAGGACACAGCTTACTTTACACCAGAGAGTTCATACTGGAGAGAAACCTTATGAATGCAATGAATGTGGGAAGGCTTTTGGCTATAAAACCAAGCTTACTTTACACCAGAGAATTCATACTGGAGAGAAACCTTATGAATGTAATGAATGTGGGAAGGCTTTCTGTGTGAGAACAGATCTTACTCAGCATCAGAGAATTCACACTGGTGAGAAACCTTATAAATGTAATCAGTGTGGAAAGGCCTTCCGCATGAGCAAAGAGCGTACACGACACCAAAGAATTCATACTGGAGAGAAACCATATGAATGCAATGACTGTGGGAAGGCCTTCAGTGGGAGAGGACAACTTACTCGCCATCAGACAATCCATACTGGAGAGAAACCTTATGAATGTAGTGAATGTGGGAAGGCCTTTGGTGGGAGAGGACATCTTATTCAACACCACACAGTTCATACTGGTGAGAAACCTTATGAGTGTAATGAATGTGGGAAGGCTTTCAGCCGGAGAGGACATCTTACTCGACATCAAAGGATTCATACTGGAGAGAAACCTTATGAATGTAGTGAATGTGGGAGAGCTTTCAGCCGTAAAGGACATCTTATTGGACATCATAGAATTCATACTGGAGAAAAACCTTATGAATGTAATGACTGTGGGAAGGCTTTCCGCCTAAAAGATCACCTTATTCAGCATCAGAGAAGTCATACTGGAGAGGAGCCTTATGAATGTAAAGAATGTGGGAAGACTTTCTCTATGAGTACAGATCTTATCCGTCATCAGAGAATTCATACAGGAGAGAAACCTTATGAATGCAAAGAATGTGGGAAGACCTTTTATATGAACAGAGATCTTAATAGACACCAGAGAATTCACATTGCAGGGAAACCTTATGAATGTAAGGACTGTGGGAAAGCCTTCCGGCTGAGACATCACCTTATTCAACATCAGAGAATTCATACTGGAGAAAAACCTTATAAATGTAAAGAATGTGGGAAGTCCTTTGGCCACAGTACAGATCTTACTATACATCAGAGAGTTCATACTGGAGAGAAACCTTATTTATGTAATCAGTGTGGGAAGGCCTTTGGCCATAGGACACAACTTACTGTACACCAGCGAATTCATACTGGAGAGAAACCCTATGAATGTAAAGAATGTGGAAAGGCCTTCCGTCTCAGCAAAGAGTGTACAAAACACCAGAGAATTCATATTGGAGAGAAAACTTATGAATATAATCAATATGAGGAGGTCTTTAGCTGCAGAGGACAATATGAATGAGAAAATTCATACTGGAGAGATATCTCATGGATGTAATGAATGTGGTGGGGCTTTCAGCCAGAGAGGACAATTTAACAGAGGAGACATACTGGAGGGAAGTGTTATAAATGTTACTAATATGAGAAGCCTTTATGTTTGAATGAGTGTACCTGACACTATAGAATCCATATTGGAGGAAAACCTTTTAAATGTATCAATGTGAGAAAGACTTTCTTTTTGAACACATCTTATCTATTCATAAGGTAGAAACATAATGACTATAGAGAGTGGGTAAGTCTTCTATGTGAAGATAAATTTTGTTAGACATTAGAATATTCATATGGGAGAGAAACTTTATGAACGAATATGGGAAGGTCTTCCACCAGAGTGATTACTGTCAGCATGAGAAAATTCATAACTAGAATGATGCTTCATTAATCTAATGAATTGGAAAGGTCTTTTGCTTGTAACCAGAGGACTGGTTACTGAACATTAGAGAATTTAACATAAAAATTCATGTAGGAGAGTTCCCATCTGAGCACAGAATTTATTCCACACCAGAGGATTCTTATTAGAAAGGAACCATGTAAATGGGATGACTTTGGGAAGACTTTCCATCTCAAAGATCACCTTATTCAACATCAGAGAAGTGCCTCTGGAGAGGAAACTTAGGAAAAATCTATATAGAAAGGCTTCCTTCTGAGCACAGAATTTGACATTGGAGAATTCATACTAGAAGAAAACTTATGAATGTGATTACTGTGGGACAACCTATGTGTAGGCTGCTCAGCCTGTACTTGAGAATTCATACTGGTGAGAAAACTTAGGAAAGTAATGTAGGAAGACCCACCATCAGGAAAAGAATTGCTGCTAGTATGTTTATTGCTGAGAGAAACCACTGTGAGAAGGCCTCCTGCTTGACTGGGCAGTTTACCCAATAACACAAATGCCACAGTGGACAAAAACCTAGACATGGATGTCATCAGACCTTTTACCAGAATACTGGGCTTTCTTGGCCTCACAGTATTAACTGTTTTTTTTTTCTTTTTGGAGGGGGGAAGGCAGGGCAATTGGGATTAAGTGACTTGCCTAAAGTCACAAGGCTAGTAAAGTGTTAAGTGTCTGTGACTCCAGGGCCAGTGCTCTATTCACTGTACCATTTAGCTGCCCCCCTCACAGTATTAACTGTAATGACTTTGAGAAGGATTTCCCGTGCAAAGCAATTCTTGATAAAAATATTATGAATACTAAATGTTTTGGAGATGTTCCTTTAGATTAGGAATACTTCACCTTATCTTGTGTCATGGGTCTCTTGGGCTGACCTGGGTACCTGTTGGTTTAAGGACTTAAAAATGTTAAGAAAGCTTTAGGACTTTTGGGAACAATGTTGTTCAACAAATAACATAAAATCCATAGGGTTATGAGGGAGACCAATTATATTGAAATATCATGAAAAAGGTTTAAGGTTAAGAACTCCTGCTCTAGAAGGCAGGACTAGACTGGGAAGATTATTGTATCAGTCTCAATGATTCCATTTTTTATTTCTCTGTGGTAGTGCCTCCAAGTCTTTAGAATTCCTCACATTCATAATTACTCATGCCATGGAATGATACTCCATTACATTTGGTGCCACTGTTTGGCCATTCCTCCAGTCAGTTTACAGTGACTCCGTCTCTACAAAAGTGCTGTTAAAAATTGTATTTGATTAGGAGGAGATTGTCCCCTATATGCTAGGTCATTTAATTCTGGGCTCAGCCCATCCATTTGCCTACTTACAGTGTTTCTAAGGTGTGTATGTCTACATGTCTATATGTAACCATACATATATAAATACACATGTGCACATACACTGATGGTCAAGCTCTGTAGGTTGTCCACCTAACTTACCATCTAGACAAAAGCTGTTCTTTATCCACATGGTTTTTCCTATGTGATTACAGATCTTATTTAAGTGTCTGTGGGCTTGAGGGGCTGGACAAAACTAGCACAGTGGCCTCCACATACAGGGACACCTGGAGACCTCATCCTTCTCTCCAGGGAATCTCATCACCTTGGACTCAGTGCTGAATCACCCTCACAACAGTATTAAAGAGAAGTGCCTTTCCGGAGGATTTGTCTCCCTCTTTCACGTCTCACCTGATAGTCATTTAAAGGGTCATCAAATATTGGTGCACAGCATTTTTCACAATTTTGATGTCATAATGAGACACGTGGTTGGAAGAGAATCATTAAGAATTTTGCTCAGAGACAGAGCTTCTGAGAATTGGGGGGCATTCCCAGAGTACTTTGTCCTGATCAGACCACATCTTAAGTATCATGAGAAAGACCTAAAGACTAATCAGTGAAGTGACCAGTCAACTTCAGAAGACTAATAATGAAGCATTCTTCCTACCTTTTGGCAGAGACATATATGTGCACAATGAGATGCATATTGTATGTTGTCAGGCAGGGCCAACATGTGAACTTGTTTTGCTATAATTATATTTTATAAGGGAGGACTTTGATTTTTTTGTGAGTGTAACCTTGTATGTTTCAGTTAACATACGTTAAGAACAAGCTGTTCACAGAGATTTAGTTTCACATACAATCTTTATTTCTTGTATATTGGACTGTTGATGTGTATTGATGTTAAAGTCACAATAAAAATAGAAATGAGAATGATAGGGTAATATATAGGAGGAGCCAACCTGTAGATTTGTCATCTTGATTTCTAGACTAATCATCTAAGAAAGGAGAAGTTCCTGGTGAGGAAACCATTTATCATAATGAGAGTCTAAAAATGGCCTTGAACAAGGATTTGGAGAGGAGCTGGCTTCTTAGCCATGGTATAGTAGATTGCTGTATTCATGTCACAAGGCGGTTATAGCTCCAAGTAAGTGGGGCTCAATTTATTTGATATATACATATACATATATATGTATGTATCTTTTTTTTTTTTTTACCTTTGGGGAGGAGGGACCTTGAAGGTGGTGTTTTAGGAGCCAGGTGGGAAGAGGTCCAGTGTCTGTCATTCGTCCATAGCTATGAGTTTATGGCTGATTCCCCTATCAGCAGTGTCAGGCACTCCAGGTATCAGCTTGATTTCATCAGTGAGTTTGAGGTCCTTGATGGATTCTGAGTAGCTCCGTGCTGAGAAGCCTTTTTTCTGGGTGTTTAATGATTATGGAGGGCTGAGGAAAATCTTAAGAATCATGATGTTTGCAGAAGATCTTGTTGTCCAGTCACTTCCAGCTGTTTCTGACTGTGATCCCATTTGGGGTTTTCTTGACAAAGATACTGGACACATTTGACCTTTCCTTCTTTGACTCATTTGACAGATGAGGAAACAGGCCAGCAGGGTGAAGTGACTTGCCTAGGGTCACACAGATGTGAATTCAGGAAGATGATTCTTCCTGACTCCAGGACCGGTACTGTATCCACTGTGCCACTTAACTGAACAGAGGAGATCTATGAAAAACAGCCACCACCTGAATACCACATTTCAGGAAGTTGTGAGACAATATTCAGTGGGATCATAACCACGGAGAGAAAACGTCCAGGTGATTAATAGAGGGAAAGCCCAACTTTAGCACTTGCCAGCAATGCCACCCTCTCTTCCCCTGGTCCTTGGCTTCCTGAGATCCTGGCTTCTGATCGGTGAGCCTTTACCTCATTTGGCTGAGTCCTTAGCCTATTACGGTATTTGACGCTCACGTTTGTTCATGCTCAGCTGTCTCATCAGCCTACTGCCAGTGACCCAACCATAATCCAGTTCTCTCTTCCACCTTTGAGTGCTGTAACATCCCCAGTATTCATTCTGCTTCCTTTTTATGTCTCTCACCTCTTCCCGCACCCCCCCCCCCCCCCACTGTGCCTATCTCTCCTTATCTATCAGTGTGTATAGGAACGTTGGCTGAAAATAATATCAATGACCTCTATATCCCCAAGCTCCTGCTGGAATGCTCCCTTTTCTGAGTATTTTACTGATTATGTTACTCAATATCCTCACTATATATTGTCTCCTTTCTCCTCCCCTTCCAGATACTCTCTCCCTTAGAGCCTCATCTTCCTCCCTTTGGCCCCTCTGCAGTCTCTCTTCTGACTTTTTTTGGCCTGAATCTGATGGTCTTTTCTCAAACTTCACCCTTGACTTCTCCGCAGCCTTTGACACTGTCATAATCTCCCTCCTTACTTGGTTTTCATGGTACTGTTTTCTCCTGGTTCTCATACCTGTCTGACCATTCCTTCTCAGTGACCTTTGTTGATTCTTCATGTCATACCCATTGGTGTCAGTCAGTAAACATTTATTAAGCGCCCGCCATGTTCCAGGCACTTCACTAGCTGCTGGAGTTACCAAAAAAAAAAAGGTCAAAAGACTCAAGGAGTTCACAGTCTGATGTGGACAAACAAGCTATAAAAGAGACAGATTGGAGGATCAGAGAGAAGGCACTAGAATTGGGGGGTGGGGGTGGGGAGGTGGAATTAGCTGGGATTTGAAAGGAACCCAAGAGAGAATATCGGTGAAAATGCCTGCTCAGAGATGGGAGCAACATGGAGGCCAGATAGAAGAGCATATGGGGGGATTATAAAGTGCAACAAGTCCAGAAGGGTGGGAGGGACAGATGAAGAAGAGATAGGGAGGCACTGGACTTTACTGAATGGAGATGTGACATGATCAGACCTGTGCTTTAGGAAAATCAACTTTGGTGGCTGGAGAATGAACTAGGGTGGAGCCAGACCCACCTGAAGGCTATTGCGATAGTGCAGGCATGAGGGCGGGAGGTCCTTCACCAAAGAGGAGAGAAGGGGTTATGTTGGGGACTTGGACAAGACTTGGCAATAGAATGGCTGTGGGGGTGAGAATGAGGAAACTAGAATGATGTCTACGCTGTAGTTACCTTGACAGTAATACAGAAGTTAGGAGTGTGTTGGGGGAGGGTTTAGTGGAAGATAATCGAGTTCAGTTTTGGACATACTGAGTTTAAGGTGTCTGTGGAACATCCAGTACCAGAGGTCCATGAGGTGTTTGAAGATGAGAGTTTGGGGCTGAATAAGTAGATTTGAAAAGCATCAGCGTAGAAATGTTAATTAAATCTATGAGAACTGATGACATCATCATGCAAAAATAGCATAGAGGGAGAAGACGGCCCAGGACAAAGACCTGTGGACCACTCGTGACTAACAGGCATGACTTGGATGAAGGTCCAGTAAAGAAGACTGAGAAGGAGCTGTTGGGTAGGAGAAGACCCAGGAAAGAGTTGGGTCACAAAAACCCAGAGAAGGGACTATAAAGGAGAAGAGAGGGACAGTGTCAAGGACTGCTAGAAGGTCAAGAAGTCTGAGGACTGAGAAAAAGATATTAGCTTTAGGAATAAGGATATTGTTAGTCACTTTGGGGATAGCAGTTTTGATTGAATGATGAGATTGGGAGCTAAACTATAGAAAATTGAGAAGAGAGTGAGGGGGAAGGAAGTGGAAGCATCTATTGTAGACAGCATTCCAAAATTTAGCCACGAAAGGGAGGAGAGATATGGGATGATAGTAGGGATAGATCATGTGAGGCGTTTTGAGGATGAGGAAGATGGTAGGGAAGGAGATAAGGGAGAGGATGATGGAGGAGGCAGTCTGCTGGAGATGGAATGGAATGGGAACCTTGAGCATGTAGAGGGGTGTGTCTTAACCAGGAGAAGTGGTTGAGGAGAGTGGCAGAAGGCATCTGGATGATGTGAGACATGCAGGAGGAGAGGAGAGGGAGCCCAGTGTTCTCAGTAAAATAGGCAGCATTCTCAGCTGCGAGGGTGGGGGCAGCAGGAGCCCAGCAAGGTCTGAGGAGATGTGTAGAGGTCCAGAAGAGCTGTGGTGAGGAGAGGGAGTTAATTAGGGTGAATTCGCCTCTTCGGTGATGGCTCAGTTGAAATCACGAAGCACAGAACTGAAGAGGACCCAGTCCACATGCTTTAGTGTGTGTTCTCGAGGCCTGCCCTAGTCCACCTTCTCTTTTCTTTCTATACTCTCACTTGGGGTCATGGTTTGCATCGCTGTTGCCCTCATCTCCTCAGGTGACTCAGATTTAAGTGTCTGCCCCTGGTCTTTCTGCTAGGCTCCAGGCCTGCACATCGGCCTCCCTGACGCACAGCTAGAGCTTTAAAATGCGTATTGATTGATAACTGACTTATGGTGATGCTTAGACTCCCTTTATCCCAAGGCTCTCTGTTATTTTCCTTGAATTCCTTATCTAGTTATTCCTGTGACTTTGAGTGTTTGATTTTTCGGGTTCTGGCAGGCATCCCTTTGTTGATTTGATTGGTCTGTGACAGTCTTTAGATCATTTCCGGTTATGTCATTTTTTCAAGGGGATGGATGAACCACATGCCAACAGTCTTCTCCAGTTATTTCAGTCTTCCTTTATTTCTGCAAGTCCTGTTTGAAATCCTCCCAGTCTCCAATAGGAGAGACGAGGAAACAGTGAATTTGGGAGACCCTGCCTGGCTGCCTATGTGATCTCACGACCGGGTGATCTGTCTGGGTACTCAGTGCTGCTTTAAGAATGTGTGTTGACCTTTTGCCAGAAATTGGAGTCAAGCTCCTTGGCCTAGAGCTTTCAGATTGCCCTTCTTTCTATCTCTTGAAAATCCCCTTCCAGGGGCGGCTAGGTGGCATAGTGAGTAAAGCGCCAGCCCTGGAGTCAGGAGAACCTGAGTTCTGGCCTCAGACACTTAACACCCACACACCCATACACCCACATACCCACATGCCCACACACACACAACTAGCCGTGCAACCTTGGGCAAGTTACTTGACCCCAATTGCCCTCCAAAAAGGGGAAGGAAGGAAGGACGGACAGACGGACGGACCCCTTCCCTATTGTGCCATCTCTGTAATATCTCACGCACCTGTGGCAGTGACTCGGCATTCCCCCTTCATTTGGGCCTGGAGATGTGATTACAGAAACAACAGCCAGGTACTCTCTCCTACCGTCTCACTCATTTCAGCTATTACCCTCTTCCACCAAAGTGTTCACCTCCTTCCTGCAAAACAGGACTATTCCTAGAATACAGACAATTGAAGAAACTTCCTTATTTGACAAGAACCCTGGAAAAAATGGCCCATATCCTGACTGAGGAGAGAGACAGACTAGCATCTTACCACAGTAAATTTCAAATAAATCTGTTACCTAAGTAATATTTTCAGGGAAAAAAGAATTGTCATTGGATAGAGTGCTGCCCTTTCATACCTATGGTAGGGAAGGAATTCACAACAAATGAAAAAGTAAAAGGAACATTTAGTCCCATAAAATTTAAAAACTTTTAAGCCAAGAAAAACCAATGTAAAGAGGGTAACAAAAGAAACTGGTGGGGGAAAAATCTAAATGTTAGATCTGTTAGAGTCTGATGTCGAAGCTGTATGTTTCTGTAGTAACATGGGAACACTCAGTTTTGCTACAATTCAACATATATGTTCCTAAAAGTCACTGTGCTATGCAAATCACACAGTAAAACCTGCAGGGCTTATGGAAAAAAAGGGAGCTAGGAGGTGATACTCAAAACTTTGTCTTTGACAAAAAATAGGACCAATAATAATGGCAGCATTATGGTTAAAATGCATAAATATCATAATAAATACCGCTAGCATCCGAGTTCTCAGGCTGCTGCTCAGCCTGCACTGTGAGTCCCCCAGGACCCATGCTGACAAAATTAACTGCTCCTGAAAGGCTGGCCTCAGTGGACTGCAGCTTCAGAGGGAGAGGGATGGGCCTTGGCCGTGGCAGCATGTGGGAGGGGGTGGAGTTTGTGGGTGCAGACCAGCACTCTACCTCCAGCTCCTGCTGCACCAGAAGATTTGGTGACTGTGGCATTCTACCTGGAAAAAGACCTGAGGTTCACCTGTGAGAGTGGGCACCAGCAACTTGTGAGCTGCTGGAAAGTGGTGCTATTTTCTGCGTTCTCTTTGTATCTTGTGGACAAAATCTTATGTAAACAAATGTGAAATTTGAGTAAAATTCAGATTGTTCACTAATATGTCAACCATGTTGGAACATATTTGAACTTTACAAACCAGCATTATAGCAGAATTGATTATACTAATCCATTTCTGAACCTTTTAATTAAGCACCAACCATGGGCCTGGTGGAGTTCTGAGTGCAAGGGACATGAAGACTGTGCTCTCAGAGAGAATGTGCACACGAAATAGGTACATAATAACTAGATCTAGGATAGGTACAAAATATGGAAAAGGTCATTAAAAACGAGATGGACAAACGGAGACATGAGCAGAAGTCCAGCTGTACTGTAGTAAGGCTTGAGTTGGCATCACCCCAATCTCTATCCTTACTCTGTTTCAGATTTCAGTTCAGTTTAAATCTTGTCTCAAAATTTAACTGACAGTCTGTGTCGCCTTCAAATATATCTTGAGTCCCCATGCACATGGGAAAGAAGCAGGCTGAAGCAGCCATCGGTTCCTAGCATCGTTCTAAGCAGAAAGAAGACTTAGAATGTGAGCTTTGCCAAGGTGCTGAGGGGCAGGCCAGGGAGGATATGTTATGGATAATAACTGTCTTCTTTACCTTTCAAAACTAAAATGAGGATCAATGTAGAAGCATTTAAAATCTACGAGTGATAATACCAACCAGGTATCACTAATTCTGTCGTTTAAATTGTGGTAATAATTGTTTGGAATGGAATCTACTGAATGCCTACTATTTGCCAAGCACTCTGCTAAATGCTTTCCAAATATCTCATTTGATCCTCACAACAATCTTGAGAAGCAGGTGCTATTATAATCCCCATTTTACATATGAAGAAACTGAGGAAGGCAGCAGTTAAATGACTTGCCCAGGGTCATCCAACTAGTAAGTATCTGGGGCAGGATTTGAGCTCAGGCCTTGCTGATTTCAAGTCTGGCATCTAGTTTCCTCTTGTGTCAAAAAGAGACACAAAATAGGATTAAGTGTTCAGCAGATGGATACAGGTGATGTTTCCATTTTCTTTATTTTCCAGATGGAGAATCCAGGCCTGAAACCAAGGACTTCCCTCCAGAGATGGTTATTTTTATGGGGCCTTCATCCCAGCCTAGACTCAAGCAGAGCAGTGAGGAGAAGAATTCTCAGGAAGGAAAACTGACCCAGATGAAAACTCCCCCTAGAGTGAGAGGCTGCGGCTGTGACCAAAGCATCAGGCTAGGACTCATGCTGTTCTCAAAACAGAGAATCTCTCTAGCAGACAGTCTTTATGGCTGTGATGCACTTGGGAGGAGCTTCATTGTGTCTTCAGAACCAAGTCAATGTCAGAGAATATCTTCAAGGGAGATAGTTTCCAATGATAATGAATGTGGGGAATCCTTCATCTCTAAACCAGATTTTATTGAATATCATGGACTATATGCTGGAAAGCAGCCTAATGACTACAATGACTGTGAGAGAACTGTCAACTTCAGCCAATTCATTCAGTCCTTTGAGACAAATGATATTGAAGAGAAAACCATAAACTGTAATGAATTGGGAGAAATCTCTACCCAAAATGTTCAATTCATGGAACATCAAAGAATCCACACTGGACTGCAACTTTATGAATATAGTGACTGTGTGATGCCTCTCAATCACAGCTTTTCTGTTACTTCCCATCAAAGGAGTTATGCTGATAAGAAATCTTTAGTATGCAATGCTTGTGGGAATGTCTTCCTCTGGAATGCCCAGTTTACTCAGCATCAGAGAATGCATGCTAGAGAGAAACCTTATGAATGCCATGAATGTGAGAAGGCCTTCTGCCTGAGAGAATCACTTACAAGACATCAGAGGATTCATACTGGAGAGAAACCCTATGGATGTAATGAATGTGGGAAGGCCTTTCGCCGTAGAGGACAGCTTACTAGGCACCAGAGAATTCACACTGGAGAGAAACCTCATGAATGTAATGAGTGTGGGAAGGCCTTTTACCAGAAAGACCAGTTTACTCAACATCAGAGAATTCATACTGGAGAAAAACCTTATGGATGCAAAGAATGTGGGAAGGTCTTTCGAGTGAGAACACAGCTTACTCAACATCTGCGTATTCATACTGGAGAAAAGCCTCACAAATGTAATGAATGTGGGAAGGCCTTCAGGCAGAGGGGCCATCTTACTGTACATCACAGGATTCATACTGGAGAGAAACCTTATGATTGTAATGAATGTGGGAAGGCCTTCCGACTGAGTACAGAGCTTACTCGACACCAGAGAATTCATACTGGAGAGAAGCCTTATGGATGTAATGAGTGTGGGAAGGCCTTTCGACTGAGCACAGAGCTTACTCGACACCAGAGGGTTCATACTGGAGAGAAGCCTTATGGATGTAATCGATGTGGGAAGGTCTTCCGTCAGAGCACACACCTTACACAACATCAGCGTATTCATACTGGAGTGAAGTCTAATAATGTAATTTATGTAGGAAAACCTATCTTTTGAGCACACAGCTTACCAAACACTGGAGAGTTCCATAGAGAAAAGTTTTAAGTGTGATGTGGAAAGATTGATGGTGGTAGAAACACTATATCATACCTCTCCTCCCACCCCTGTGCAGGTTAGACTTGTTTTCCCTTAAACATGGACATTTCTTATATCTTAGTTGACTCAGGGGACAAAGGACTTCGACTGCTAATGTCCCTTCCTCAGGCTCTGAATACAAAGCAGCTTTGAAGACCTAGAAGGGGGGAGTGTGTTTTTTTTAATGTTTATTTTTTTAACATTCATTTGAAAATGTTTGAGTTCCAAATTCTCATCTTCCAGTCCCTTCTCCACCCATCGAGAAGGCAAGCAATATGATACCCATTATACATGTGAAATCATGCAAAACATTTCCATATGTAGCAAAAAAAAAAATAAGGCAAGAAAAATAAAGGGTAAAAAAATCTGCTTCCATCTGCACCTGGAGCTTATTTTCTGGAGGTGGATAGCATTTTTCTTCATGAGTCCTTTGGAATTGTGGGTAATTGTCTTGATCAGAGTAGCTGTCTTTCACAGCTGAACAACGTTACAATATTGCTATTACTGTGTATGGTGTTCTGCTGATTCTACTCACTTCACTTTGTTGTATGTTTATATAAGTCCTAAGTTTTTCTGAAACCATTCTCTTCATCATTTATTATAGCACAACAGTATTCCATCACTACTGTAACATTTAAAATGTTCAAGAGATATAGTTTCTGGGTAACTAATCATTTTCTTAATAGTGCTAGCATATTATTAATATAAGGGATGGTCATCTGGCCTTCTCTCAATTTAAAGATGACTCATGGCAGTGGGCTCACAGTTTATATCCCCTTATAAGAGTGGATGTGTGCGAGGGTGGTAATCAACTCTGGTTAACAGTGAGAGAGAATGAATATAGTAATGACAGGTGGACCTGTTCGAATAAGGGAATAGGGGATGTAAGTTTGATCATATCATTTCCTTCAAATCACCCTCAGTCTAGGGGAAATCTAGACAAAGGACTATATTCCCCCACCTCCCCAAGTCTGAGTAGAACACAGTGGGCTGTAATTTCACCTTGTAGGTTGGTTGGGGTAGCAATACCTAGATTGAGGAGAATGTTAATCCTATCCACCATCAATCCGTCCTGTTCTTCAGAGGCTGAGCCATGAAATGAGAACTTCAGAAAAAGGGGGGAAGCTCTGGATCTCCCCAAATAATCATTTTTCTCATCATATACCACACCTTGTTCAGCCCTGCCCCAGTTGATGGGCATCCCCTCAACTTCCAGTCCTTTGGTATCACAAAGAGCTGTTACAAGTATTTTTGCACATGTGGGCCCTTTTCCTTTGATCTCTTTGGGGTATGGACCTAGTAATTTTTGTCCTTTGTTATGGAAGAGGCCCAAAATGACATCAAGAGTCAAGTTACATTGCGTCTGACTGTAGCTGATCAGACCAGTGCAAGCTCAGAATGCTCTACCACAGGTGGGGCACAAATAGTCCACACGGACATTTGGGGTGGATTCTCTCAGTTTGTGCATCTTGTATTTCTTTTGAGCTACTTAAGTTCTGCTTTGCTCATAGAGCACAGCACCTACTCTGAGGGGGGCATGCCATGCTGGTGGTCCTGTGCCAGTATCTCCCATATAATTGATTCCAAAGTTCTTCAGAGAGACCTTGAGAATGTCCTTGTATCACTTCTTCTGACCACCATGTGAACACTTGCCTTGGGTGAGTCCTCCATAAAATAGTCATTTTGGCAAGCATGTGTTTGGCATTTGAACAGTGTGACCAGCCCGTCGGAGCTGTGCGCTCTGAAGCAGAGTTTGAATGCTTGGCAGTTTAGTTCCAGAAAGGACATCACTGTCTGGTGCCTTATCCTGCCAGGTGATCTTCAGAATCTTCCTAAGACAATTCAGATGGAAACGATTCAGTTTCCTGGCATGGTGCTGGTAGACTGTCCGGGTTTCACAGGCAGACAATAATGGGATAAGCATCACAGCTCTGTAGACCTTCAGTTTGGTAGTCAATCTAATACCTCTTCTCTCCCATACTTTCCTTTGGAGACTCCCAGACACTGAGCCAGCTCTGGCAATGTGTGCGTCAATCTCTTAATGTGTACAACCCTGGAAAGTGTACTGCCAAGGTAAGTGAGCTTACCCATAGCATTCAGAACTTCTCTATTTGCTGTAATTGATGTAGGGTGCTGGCTGATGGAGCATTTATGTGTTCATGCTCTTTTCAGACATATTGTCAAATACCTTCAGTGAAGATGAATACGCCATCAAAGTCAGCTACTGCACTGACAGTAAATTCTTCAACTTGAAAAGGCTCCAAGCCAAGACCAAAGTGGAGGGAGTTCATTGGTTGGTGCATGATCTTTTGTTTGCAGGTGATTGTATACACAGTGCAGCCTCTGAAGCATAGATAAGAAAATACGGATCAATTCTCTGCTGCTTGTATTAATTTTGGCCTAATAATGGTATTGCTGGGTCAAAGGGTATGCACAATCTGATAGCCCTTAGTGTATAGTTCCAAATTGTTTCCAGAATGATTGGATCAGTTCACAACTCCATCAACAATGCATTAGTGTCCCAATTTCCCCACATCTCCAGCATTTATCCTTTTTCTGTCATGTTAGCCAGTCTGACAGGTGGGTGATGGTACCTAAGAAATGTTTTTAACATGCATTTAATTATTAGTGATTTGAGGGGACATCTTTCAAGAGCTTAGCTGGTGGACCATGATGGGTGAAGGAGCTTCACTCAATTGAATTAACTTGAGGTGTCCACAATGTTGATCATTGTTGAATATCCTTCTTTCACTATGGCTAAGTATATCTTGTTGTTACCTGTCAAATGAACTATGTATGAGTGACTCATTTTGTTTCAATGGCAAACCTGGGGAATTGCTGTTATTCATACTCAGCCTAGATTACCAGTACTTATGTGAAAAGCCAATTTATCTGATGCTGTATATGTATCTGAGAAAAACTGCATAGACAGATGAGGGATTCTTTATCTTTTCTGTGTCGTGGATCCCTTTGCCACTATCGTGAAGATAAGGGCTGCTTCTCAAAACCATGGTTTTAATTGAATAAAATACATAGGATCACAAAGAAAATAAATCATCTTAAAATAGAATTGTCAAAATATATTTTTTTAAGTTCTCAGAACCCCTAGTCAAGAATCCCTGGTCTAATTACTGTATTAAAACCAATGACTCCAGGTTGAGTCCTGAGAGCCCAGCCTAGAGGGTTGGATGTTAACAGAATTTTACTGAGTTGGTCTTTAATCTGGAAGTGATGTGACCCCAATAAGGTGCCAGTAATCAAGTGGTGACTTAATTAGTTTCATTAAGAAGAACAGGTTTGCAATTCAGGAATTCACCTGATCAGAATTCCAGCTTGCTGTAGTGAAGGCAGAGATTTTATACATAAATCACAAGTAGGAAGGGAGGGGAGAAAGTGTTTATAAACAGTCTCCCAGGGCCTGAGCAACAAGCCCACAAATCCAAAATATGTATATTCCGGAGACCTGTGGAAACAACATTGTTTCAGCTCCTTGGGGCCATTGTGTGTTGGGGTATAGGACCCGAGTTCTGTGGTGATTTACAATCTTCGATTTGCTTCACTTAAGGTATACAGGCACAGGAATGCAGTGATTGCGATAGCGTGTAAACAGTGTGATTGATTGTTTCAGCTGCCTTTTAGTCTGACTACCAAGACAGAGTCCCTTGGAAAATCTGAATTATTAGTATATTCATTATGCATATGGATCAATATGAAAACTGTAATTCCCTTTACAGTGCTGAGGTTCCACCTCTTACACATCCAACACCTACTTTCACAACCCACCTTATTGCCACAACTTCCCAAAGTCATATAAAATACGAAATCTTCTGGGCTTCCCCTCTGCAACAGATGTCCTGGGGCCATAGGACTTGGAACTGGAATGGATGTTAGCAATTACCTGGTCAAGCTTCCTTGCCCAGATCCTAGCTGGGGTCCAAGCCATCCTCCAAATCTTGTCAGTCCCACCCCTCTGAGGTTAGAATCCCTGTTTCTCCTCCCCACCCTGCCCCACCCCAGAAGCAGGGTCAGAAGTGGATGCTGTCACATCCTAGGATACTGAGGTCCCTTGGGGGCTGCTTCTGCTGTGAAGATCTGGATAGTCAAGGGGGTGGGCATCCTGCCCAGGCCCAGTGACCATCAAACCTGTTCCCTGGGATTTCTGTAGACTTCTCGACCTTGCATTGAATGACTGCAAGAGAGCACTTGAAATCCAAGTTTAGATGACATTTTTGTGTGAATTTGTATGTTTGCAGACAGATGAAGGTCCTTTGGCAAAACTGTTCCCTTTTCTGGGGCAGAATGGAGGGATGTTGGTTAGACTCCAACTCTGACTACAGGGATCACCTTGCAGGTATGTCCTGAGCTGGAGGTGCAAGACAGTGTTGGTGCCCAGGACTCTGAAACAAGATGCATGACAGAGGCTCTGTGATGCTGTGCCCCTCTGGCTGTCCCCCTAACTCATACCCTAGGCTGAGGAAACTTGCCCTTATTAGGAGGCTCACTGTCTCTGGGGCCGAGCAAGACAGTCCCCCTTATCATAGACCCAACTGAGACGTCCACACCATGCTTCTCTCCCCACCTCCTTCCCTGCCCCAGCTGAATTGCTTCCATTTACAAAAAAAAAAAAAAAAAAGCAGCCACTCACAATCAACACTTTTAGATATGAAACATAGCTATTTACTAAGCAATAAGGCAAAGGAAATCACGCCACAAGTACTCACAAATTAAAGCAAATGCATGAATAAGAATAGCGCCAATCCACACATATGGGTCATACTCTCCCATGAATGCACTCTGGATCCATGGGGAAGGGTGGGTGCCCACAGATACCTGGCAGGGAAGCACGTGAGGGAGGAAAACGTGTTTGGGAGCTGAGACAGGTTCATCCAGCACTCTTAGTGGGACTGATGTTGTGCAGGAACTGTGCTAAGAGACAGCTTATACTCCCCTTCCCCACCACCACTGAGGTGGAATAGGGGACAAGGTTGGTGGGGAGATGTTTGTGCTGTATTCTTGCTATATCCTTTTAAAATCCTCTAGCCTCCCAAGGCCTTCATAACCTGCACCTTCTCACCTGTCCAGTCTTCTATTCCCCTTCTACCTCTCCACATACTCTTTAATCCAGAGACATTGACCTTCTGGATGTTCTATGAAAAAGACACCCTTATCATCAGACTCTGGGCATCTTCTCAGGCTGAGAAAATCAATTCATTGAGAACCCCCACTCTATCTCAATCAGTGTCAATCAATTTGATATGATTCTATAGGGGTAGTGATTATAAGTACTGCATATTTGGCCCCAGAGCTGTGAGCTGCAGATCACTTGTTTAATCATAGGAAGTTATCTGGAGGCTCTCCACCCTCGTTTTTCCTTGTCATGGTGACTAAGCCCAGTGTGATAGAGGACACTCAACTTCATGGAAAGTCCCCCAATTTATATACTTGTATTTTTTATATATAAAATTTATATACTATGTACAATTTATATACTTATAAATATATAAAATTTATATATTTAAGAACCATTCTCTCTTGTCCAACATGAGCAGGTCATCTTATGACCACCATATGACTACTTAGTCAGTGGAGATGTCCCATGCTTCACTCAATCTGTGACCCTCTTGCTAGTGTATCGTTTTTGGCCCTAACAGCAAGGTCTATCAACCAAAGAGACTCTGTATTTTGCCATGCCTCTTCCGCATATTTAAGAATATGCAATGTATTAATCTATACTTTATTTAAGTTACATAGGAATATAGTTTCTTTCTAATAGGTCTCAACCATTGATGCAATGTTTATCACTTGTTTCCCAGCTGTGGAGTTCACTTGCACAATCACAAGAACACTGACCAAGTGAAGCTTGACTGCTGGCATGCCACAGAGAGCTCCCCCGACATATTCTTGGAGTGTATAGATAGCTCCTGCCTGACCTAAGGATAAGCCCACCCATCTTGTGACCATCTAGTCAGTGGAGATATTCTTTGCTTCACCCAACTCATGACCCTGATGAGACATCATTTTTCCTTATCTTAGCCTATGTATCATATGTCAATCAATGGAATTATTCTGTATTTGGGATAACTATTCTTGACTGTCTGGATATCTACCCCTACAAAAATAGGGCCCATGGAAGGAGTGAGCATCTCAGATTGTGAGGAAGATCTGTGGTCTACTTCATTAGAGGGGACTATGGACCTTTAGTAAATTGCCATTGGCTCAGCTTTGCCTTAGTCTTTTCGCAGGTTGGATAATTTTAATCCCCACAAGCTGTCCTCCATATCTGGAATGTTCTTCCTTCTCATCTTGACCTATTGATGTCCTTGGCTTCCCTCAATTCCCAACTAAAATTCTATTTTCTACAGGAAGCCTTTCCCAACCCTTTAAAAAATCCTAATGCTTTCACTCTGTTAATTACTTACTATTTAGCTTATATATGGTTTGCATATATTTATTTGCTTGTTGTCTCAATTAGGTTGTGAGTTCCTTGAAAGTAAGGACTTTCTTTTGTCTTTGTTTTGGTCCCCAGGGTTTAGCACAGTGCCTGGCACATAGTAGGTACCTCCTAAATGCTTACTTTTTAAAAGTTGCTCAATGTTAAGTGATTAAATGGACCTGGAGTGCTGGTCTCTGACACCTAGAAATAGAGGAATGCAGTCAGCAGTGCTCCAGCCAATGGCAGTAAGAGAAAAGCAACCTTTTCAAATACTTTGGGGAACCCCAGCACCCTGAAGTGGAGATGTGACCTGCCTTGCCACAGTGTACTCTGGCCAGAGTGCACTTGCCACACTGATACTTGAACAAAATGGAGTTAGACATTTTAGGAAAGTTTTGTTTGAAACACAGAGACACAAAAAAGTTGCTTAATCCTAGTGGTGATAAGATGTTGAGTGTAGGGACATGGACTCATTTTAGGATGCTGGAAGGTTTATGAATGACTTGGAAAGGTGGTCAGGATTTCATGGCAGGGTGAAACAATGGACACCACTCGGCCTGACTTTCTGTCCCAGGGATGCTAGCCCACTGGTTCCCATTGAGAGACTCTACTCCTCTTCCCTTCTTTGTTCTTAACATCCAGACAGAACAGACCATCGGACTCCATCTATGTCTTCTGGTGTTATCAGGCATCAGACGGTCCTCCCACATGGGTCATCTTCCCATTTTTGAATGTAGTTCATTTATCTTCATGTAGGCCTTTATCACTCTTTATTTGAGGTTATCTTTTTATGTTTCTCTTCACTCCTGCTTTTGAACTTCAAAGTTTTCCCCTTCTCTGGTCTTGCCATCAAGAATGCTTGGAAGACCTCTACTTCACTGAAGGTCTAATTTTTCCTCCTGCAGAATTACATTTGGTTTTGCTACCTAAGTTATTCTTGGCTTTATGCCTTTAGCTTTTGCCTTCTGGAATATCATATTGCAAGTTCTTGGCTCCTGTATAATAGTAGCTGCAAAATCTTGTGTGGTCCTAACCGGCTTACTGGTACTTGCATTCTTTCTTTCTGTCCACTTGTAGTATTTTTTTGCTTGACCTAGAAGCTTTAGGTTTTGGCTAGAATATTCTTGAGTTTTCATTTTGGGTTTTCTTTCAGGAGGTATATTCTTTCTCTTCTTTGCCCTATGGTTTTTAACAGATGTGGACAGTTTTCTTGAAATAGGATATACAGGGGTACAGTCAAGATGGTGGAGTAGAGGCAGGACCCCAGTCAAACTCTCCCAACATTTTTCTCCAAATAAGTTTAAAATAATGCCTTAAGGGGCAGTTAGGTGGCACAGTGAATAGATCACTGGCCCTGAAGTCAGGAGGACCTGAGTTCAAATCTGGTCTCAGACATTTAACACTTACTAGCTGTCTGACCTTAGACAACTCACTTAACCCCAATTGCCCTGCCCTCCCCCCTCCAAAAAGAAAAAAAATAATAATAATGATGCCTTAAATTTAATTCTGGACAGGCAGAGCCAATACAATGTCAGGATGAGACATTTTTTCCAGTCCAAGGTAACTTGGGAAGTTGGCAAGAAAGGTCTGTGATACTAGGGTAGGGGCCAGCCTGAAGTGTGTGGAGGAAGCAGTAGCAGTGGCAGATCTTTAAGGTGGCTGTGATGGCAGCAGCAGGTTTTGGGGGCTCAGCCCAGAAATGGTAAAGGGGTCAGACAGCTGGTCAGAAAGAAATAATGGGAACCCTTTGCTGGCACAGGGTGAAGCTGATGCCCACATGCATTTCTGAGTCACAGTTCCAGGGTGGAGAGGGGCACTGGGGGTCAGGCGACAGAAGGAGCACTAGCAATTGTGGCTGCAGAGGAGTGGGTGCCTTTCCTGGGTTAAGACCTGAGTGCAGACCAGAAGACCAGTGACCGCATCTCATTCTGGATCACACCACCTTGGAAGCACCAAAAACTTACAGAACAGCACAGAAAATGCTTGAAGCTTGGCAAAGTGTCTCCCTACCCCCAAGGTGAGTAGAGCTTAACTTGAACAGGTGGCAGAGTGGATTAGAGAACAGAATCCAACAATATGTTGTTTACAAAAGATACATTTGAAATAGATTATATTTCAGCTGAAGTAAAAAAGGCAGGGGGAACAATCATGATCCCTGACAGAGCAAAAGCAAAAATAAATCTAATTAAAAGAGATAATTAGTCAAAGTACATTTTGTTAAAAGGTGCCACAGACAATGAAGTAATACAAAAAAGAAATGTTACAGCAAGTTTCTCTGACAAAGGTCTCTTCTCAAATACACAGGGAACTGAGTTAAATGTATAAGAATAAGAGCCATTCCCCAATTGATAAATTGTCAAGGGATATGAACAGGCAGATTTCAGAGGAAGATATCAAAGCTATCTAAGTCATATCAAAATGCTCTCAATCACTGCTGATTAGAGAAATGCCGGTTCAAAAGCTTGAAGGAATGAGTTAAATAGGGATGCTAATGACCTCCCGATAGAATTGTGAACTGGAGAACAATTTGGAAACATAACCAAGGGGTTAACAAAATGTCCATACCCTTTAAACCCACAATAACACTACCAGGTCTGTATCACCAAGAATTAAAAGAAAAATGGAAAAGGATCTATATACACAAAAATATGTATCGTCACTTTTCTTTTGCAGTAGCCAAGAATTGAAAATTGAGGGATTGCCTTTCAAATGGGGATTGGCTAAACACACTGTGGTACAGAACTGTGACGGAAAGCTACTGTGTCATAAGAAATGACAGAGGGAGGTTCAGAAGAGCCTGGGAGGACTTAGATGGACCGATGCCCACTGAGGTGTGCAGCAGCAGCAGCGACAGGCTGTGCATTCATGAAGGTCTTGAGGGGCGTTCGGGGACTCTGCTCCCTTGAGAAGGGAAGAGGAGGCTCTGGGAGAGGAGCCTCGAGAGCCGAAATAAACACTACAATCTTAAAACAGCACGTGTGGGCTCCGAAAAGTCCCGATCGCAGCTAGACTGTCACGTCCTTGCTCGGTGGCTTCTGTTCCGAGACCCCCGCCCACTCGCGCCCCGCGGGTTTCAGCCATTCGGCCTAGTCTCAGTGTGTTGTCCCCCAACGCCCTCGGCCTCCCTCTGCTGTGCCCCCCGCGCCCCCTCCACGCTCTCCACTGCGTCCTCCGCGCCCTCACGCCGCTTATGAAGTCTCCCAGAACGAACCAGGCCTCTAGCTTCCTCCTCCGGGTGGCGCTGCTGCGGGGGCTCTCCCGGCCTTGGTCCCGCTCCTAGGCCGACGCCGGACTCCAGGCTGGGCCCCGGAAGGCCCGCTCTGGGCGCTCCCCGGCCCTCGATCCCGGCGCGGGCCTCCACACGGGCAGGAGTCCCGGGCTTCTCTGGGCCCTGAAGGCCGCAGGCAGGCCGGGCCAGCGCAGCTTCCGTGGGCGGAGCTCACAAGGTGCTCCTCTCGGCCCTCCCCCTCCTCCCGCGACAGGCCCGGCAGGACCGAGGTGACATCACGCCCCAGGCCCAGCTCGGCCGCTCCCAGAAAGCCCCTGTGGGGGAGGCCACCCGGGGCTGGTAAGCATGGAGAGCGGCGGGAAGGAGTCTCGCGCATGCGCCCAGCTCGCCCGCGCCGCCGCACTACATTTCCCAGAAGGCCTTGCCCTGCCAGGACTCGGCGTTCCACAGACCGAGTCGGTTGTCTTGGAAACGGCGGTATGATTGGCTGCTAGAGAGGCGGAGATTGGCAGGTGCTCTTCATGTGACTTCCGCTTCCTCCTCTTGCCCCGCCCACTCTGATTCTCGCTGTCCCAATCTGCTGCTTGGGTTCTAGGGGACCTTGGTGGGGCTGGGGGAAGTGAGGAGGGCGAGGAAGGCAGCGCCGCCGCCGCCTCCTCCTCCTCCTCCTGCTTGGGGAGGCCCGAGGAGGGCTGGCACCTCTCCGGGCCGCGCCTTAGCAGCTACTTCCAGGCCACGCCCCCTGGCCCCCCTCCATGCTCCCCTGCCCCCTTGGCGTAAACAGTAGGCGCTCTATAATGCCCTGCCGTCCTCCAGGCTCACCTCCAGGGCCTTCCGAGGGATTCCCGCGCGTGGAGCGGCCCCCTTGGGTCCTGGCCCGCCCGCTGACTTGATCCCCACCAGCCATGTCTAGGGTAAAAGGCGGGTCCCTCAGGGGTCCCTCAAAGCCCCTCCCGGCCTTTGGGCTGCCTCCCCTGGGCTTGCAGCCTCCGTTCATTTGCTCGGGCTGTGCCGGGAAGGT
>NW_027186144.1:0-21546 GCF_028583685.1 Petaurus breviceps papuanus | reverse complement strand
GAGGGGCTTTGTGGTGGACTTAATTAAGGTATAGCCTAGGGGTGGAGTAGTATTTAGAACAGGGACTTTGTAATTGATTGAATGATTGGAAGATCCTGGGGTGGGGTAGTCCTTGGAGATTATTTAATCACACTTAGTAAATGCTGTATTTTGAATGATGTCATGTTTTGATCTTCTCTGTTCTTGGTTTGTCACTGAATAAAATAGAGAGCACCTATGCTGGTATTTTGAACCTGGGAAGTTGCCTTTGCTTGGCATTACATTACAGTATGTATATGGATGTATACATGTATCTGTATATATATGTACATACTGTGTATACATATATGCACATGTGTATATATGTATACACACATAATTTGGTCAAATGGTATGTTAATTATTTATATATCTTGGATTCCAAACCCTTATCAGAGAAATTTGACACTACATTTTTTTTCCTATTCAACTGCTTCCCTTCTTATCCTAGGTGCATTAATTTTGTCTGTGCAGCATCTTTTCAATGTTGTATAATTAAAGTTATCCTATTTTTTATCTTTTGTAACTGCCTCTATCCCTTGTTTGGTTAAGAATATGTTGCCTGCCCAAAGCTGTGAGATGCATATTATCTGCTTATCTTCTAGGATGATCTTTAATATTAAGGTCACATATCCAATTTGGTGAAGTCTATGGATCACTTCTCAGATTTTTAAAAAAATTTCTAAAACAAAATACATAGGCTTACAAAGTAACCAATTATATTAAAGAGTTATTAATTTTTTAAAACAAGTTGTTTATATCTAGTATCTTTGCAAAGAAAACTCCAAATAGTGTCACAAAGAGTCAGATACAACTGAACCAACTGAACAACAATGGCAGCCATAACTGTAGTTGCACAGAGATGCATTGGGATGACGTAGGCTGCCTGTGATAGAGGCAGCATGTGATAGAGGAAAGAGGACCGTATCATAGGATCATCACTCTAGAGCTGGAAGGGACCTCAGAAACATCTAGTCTGTACTGATAGAAGCTCCCTTTAACCAATGTAATCATAGCTCCAGGCCTCCTCACTATTCTACTCAAAGAAGTTTAATTTTTAAAAAATATCCTTCTCTCAAACTCATTTGATCACATTTGGAACCACTGAATTTCCCATACAGTTTGTGTCATGGCTTTTAGAGACTGTTTAGTGAGATTTGCTATAAATGATGACTTAACTGAGCAACTGAATGTGTGTTTATTCATTCTCTTCTTAAAAAAAAAACCACAGGACCTAAACAGGCAAGTGTGGTGATCCTGCCCAGATCCTTTGCTGAGGACTTTGAAAAGTTCTGCCAGGCCAACAGTGGTCCTCTGCCCCTACTCTATAGGAGTGAGCCTGGTGAATGGAAGCTGCCTACTCTGAGTGCTGGCTTGGACATCAGGTGAGTGTGCCAGTCATGGAGAAGAAGGTTTGGGTGAGGGATGAAAGCAGAACATTGTATTTAGATGCTGAGCTGTTCCTGGTCTTCTATTTAATATGATTTGGGATGATACAGGATGGCCCTGGTTGCTACATGTTATAGAGAACTGTATCATAAGAAGAGGAGAGAACTTGGAGTCAGGAACACCTGAGTTCAAAGCCAGCCTCAGAAACTTCCTAGCTATGTGACTATGGACAAGTCATTTAAACCTCTGTCTGCCTCAGTTTCCTCAACTGTTGTAAAATGAAGATCATAATAGCATCTGTGTCCCAAGATAGTTGTAAGGATAAAATGAAATTATATTTGTAAAGCACTTGGCAAACCTTAAAGGGATATATGTTAGTTATTAGTTAATTATTATTATTGTTAATCATAATAATACTGAGGGACCTTAATGTCACACAGGTAGTAAACATTAGAGACAGATGTGAACCCAGGCCCTCCAACTCAAGATCCAGGATGTTTTTCCACTGGACTTAGGAGTCAAAATACCTGGGTTTGAGTTCCTGCTGTGCCCCTTAATAGCTGTATAGGCTTTGGAAAGTCACTCCATCCTCAATGAGAAGATCTCTTGTAAGCTGCCGCTAACTTTACTAACCTAAGCGCCAGCCTTAGGTTGTGTTCTCAGGAGGGAATAAAGAGACCAGAGACAACAGAGAGAGTTAACTTGTAGTTTATTTCAACATGGTCATGGGTATGCACAGGAAAAAGATCTGGCTCCTTATATACCTTAAAGAGAGCATGATTCAAGCCTGATCTCCTTGTGCATGGGGAGTGTGAACCAATGGAGGGCCCCCCCCCCACCCCGAACCAGTCATGTCAGCTGTTGCTCATCAAGTGAGCGGTCTTGTGGGAGACTTCCTTGTGAGTGGGCAACTGGTTTGTGGCCCTCAGCACTTCCTTATTCAGAGAGGCCTTGGAACCAAGAGGACCTGAGGCAGCTTCTGAATTCTCATGGGACAGAAAGTGCTTTGAACTCACATTGGCCTGTACAATCTCTAAAATCCCTTCAAATTTTAATTGTCTGGTTTTGTGAACCCCCTGGCCAGTATCTCCATTGTCCTGTTTCATAAATATTTATTAAACACCTGTTCCATGCTGGAACTGTGCTAGGTTTAAGATAAGTATTAGATAAGTCAATTTTCTTGTTTTCATGGAGCTTATAGGTTAGTGATGGTGTATGATACATGCGCAAATAGTTTTAGTAACAAATAGAATACAAAGAATTCCCAAGAGTTTATCATCTCTATGCAGATGATTCCTAGATCTCTGTATCCAGTCCTTGTCTCACTTCTGAACTCTAGTCCCAAACTTGATATCTGAGAGACATCTTAAACTCAATCTATCCAGAACAGAACTCATATTTCTTCCAAAACCTTCCATTTTTCTCAACTTCACTCTTACCATCAAAGGCACCATCCATCATGTTCCCATTCACCTAGACTCCAAACCTTAGTATTATCCTGGACTCCTCACTCTCACTCACTCCACATACCTGGTCATTTCTACCTTCACAGTATCTCTTGTATACACCTCCTCATAACTTACCTAGCCACAACCTTAGTACAGACCCTCATCACCTCTCACCTTGACTATTGCAATAGCCTTTCAACTAGACTTCCTACCTTAAAGATCTCCCCATTTCTATCCATCCTCCATTTGTGAATTTACTAAAGTAAGCACCCAGCTCAATAAATTCTAATGATTCTCTTACTTTTAGGATCAAATATGAAGTCATCTCCTTGGCATTTATAACATTTCATAACCTCTCCCCTTCTAGCCAGTCTTCTTATACTTGACTCTCCCTCTTCCACATAGTGTACATACGCTCCAGCCTTCCTGACCCAATTGCTGTTCTTCACACACCACACCTCTTCTCCCATCTTTCTGCCTTTGCATTGGCTGTCTGACCATGCCTGGAATGATCTTTTGCCTCACATCCACCCCTTACTTTCCCTGGATTCTTTCGAGACTTGGCTCATCCCCTACCTCCTACAGGAGACCTTACCTGGTCTTACTAGATGCTATTACCTTCCCCTCTAAGATTACCTTCCATCTATTTTGTATATATCATGTATGTATAAAATTATTTGCATATTGTCTCCCTCATTCAAATGGAAGCTCCTTGAGGACAGAGACTAATTCTTCCTTTCTTTGTATGGCCAGAGTATCATAATTTGAATGTCTGAATAAGTCAAATCCCTTAGTAAATGTAGACTATATCAAACATTCTCTTTAAAGTTGAATATCTAACAACTAAACTCTTAGGCACATAATAAGTACTTAATATTTGGTTATTAACTGACTGAATGAGTAGATGAGAGGAGCAAGAAGAGGACTCTGTGGTTTCCTGGAGGTGAAGGGTTATTACCAAATGCAAGGGGTGGGGAGAATCAAGATTTCATGGAGGAGGTTTCAAAGTATGGGGGGACCATGATAATTCCAAGACTTATGATAGAAAATTCTACCCACATGCAGATAAAGAACTATGGAGTCTGAATGCATTTCGAAGCCTGAAATTTTCACTTTTTTTCATTTGTGGTTTTCCCCTTTTGTTCTGTTTCTTCTTTCACAACATGACTAATGTGGAAATATGTTTAACATGATTGCACATGTATAATCTATATCAGATTGCTTGCCATCTTGAGGAAGGGGGAGGAAAGAGGAGGGATAAAAATTTGGAACTCGGGGCAGCTAGGTGGCACAGTGAGTAAAACGCCGGCCCCGAATTTGGGAGGACCCGAGTTCTGTTCTGGCCTCAGACACTTAGCACCCACACAAAAAAACTAGCCATGTAACCTTGGGCAAGTT
Source organism: Petaurus breviceps papuanus (assembly GCF_028583685.1). Lineage (NCBI taxonomy): Eukaryota > Metazoa > Chordata > Mammalia > Diprotodontia > Petauridae > Petaurus > Petaurus breviceps. Next base: position 17,293 of record NW_027186144.1, on the reverse strand, counting down.
ACTTAATCCCAATTGCCCTCCAAAAAGCAAAAAGACAAAAAAAATTTTTTTTGGAACTTAAAATATTATAAAAAATGAATGTTGAAACCTATTTTTACATGTAATTTGAAAAAATAAAATACTATTAAAAGAGAAAAAAACAAAGTATGGGTAGAAATATAGTTGACAAAGGGTTGGTTAAGAGTAGGGAATTCTAGGGCTAATGAGCAGTGTGAGTTAAAAGTCAGGGAGGTAAATGAAGCATGATTGGGGGATGGTAGAAAGTCCAGTTTTATAGGAGTATACAGCTAGTCTGACTCAATTCAAATTCTATAGCTGGAAGTAGTATATTTGTTACAAAGGTTTCATTGTTTTTTCTTTTTTAGTTGGTAGGGGAAGGTGAGGAAGGCAGATTTTAATTCATTGAAAAAAATGTTTAAAGAAAGGAAAAAGGTGGGGCGGCCAGGTAGCACGGTGAGTGGGAGCACCGGCTCCAGTGTTGGGATGACCTGGAGATTGAGTCCCGGGCTCAGATGCTTGGCACCCACCCAGAAACACCTGGCCGTGTAACCTTGATCAAGTTACTTAACCCCAATTGCTTAGGGGCAGCCAGGTGACTCATTGAGTAAGAGCACAGGCGCCAGTGTCGGGATGACCTGGATCAAATCCGGGCTCAGATACTCAGCAATAACCACAGAAATAACTGGCCGTGTAAAGTTGATCAAGTTACTTAACCCCTATTGCTTTAAAAAAAAAAAAAAAAGGAAAAAGAAATCAAAAATCAATGGAAACCTACCCTCTAGTTTTAAGGGTAGTGTTTTTGGCAAAGTGGGGGCTGAATAAAGTATTACCAGGGAATTTCTAGATTCTTGTTTGATCAAATCCAATAAAGAGCTAAGGAGTTTAGGAGTACCTGTCCATTACAGACATGAGGAATACTGGAATTTATTTGGAAGTCCCTTTGGAGAAATTTCTCGTTGGTTTATTGTGTTTCATACATACTATATTTCATCTACCTGTCTCAGAGTAAAGGTGGAAATGTTTGTTGTCTTTATGCATTCACTGAAAAAACACTGATTGAACATCTTTTATGTGTAGAGCACTGAGTGAATAATTTAGGTTGCACTAAAACTTTTGGGACACCCTGTAAAAAGATGAAGAAAATATAATTCCTGACTTCATGGTAGTTCATTTCTTTAAAAGAATGAAAAATTAGGGTGACTAGGTGGCACAGTGAGTAAGAGCACTGGCCCCGGAGTCAGGAGGACCCAGGATCAGTTCCGGCCTCAGATATTAACACCCACACAAAAAAACTGTCCGTGTAACTTCGGGCAAATTACTTAACCCCAATTGCTTTAAAAAAAAAAAAGAATGAAAAATTTGGGGGAGTCTATGAGTAACTGGGGGAAAGGAATTATACCAAGTAACAAAATATTATTGTTCATGAAAGAGTCCTCTAACCACTGATAGGTCCTCCAGCCACTGCCAAAGATTTGGCTTAGAAAAAAAGAGTCAGAAAGTGTTGACAAAAATGCAGCTGTTCCTACTTTGTGATTTATCACCACCAAGTCCTTTGGTGTTCTCTGTGATCAGGCAGTTTAGCAACATAGAAGTAACTTAAAGATTCACAAGGATAAGTGGCCAGGAATGCCCAAATTCTATTTATTTTTAATTTTTATTTATTTTTTGCCTTCTGGAGGGCAATTGGAGTTAAGTAACTTGCCCAAGGTTACATGGCTAGTTTTTTTGTGTGGGTGTCAAGTGTCTGAGGCCAGAACCAAACTCAGGTTCTCCTGACTCAGGGGTCAGCGCTTTACTCATTGTGCCACCTAGCCAACCCTTATTTTTTTTTTATTTTTTACTTTTTTGCTTTTTGCAAGGGGGAAGGCAGGGCAATTGGGGTTAAGTGACTTGCCCAAGGTCACATGACTAATGTTAAATGTCTGAGGTCAGATTTGAACTCAGATCCTTCTGACTCCAGGGCCAGTGCTCTATTCACTGCACCACCTAGTCACCCCCCCCCCCAATTTTATAGCCACATCCCTTTGATATGATGAAATCCTACCTGTATCCTTCCTTTCTTCTCCTGAAATGCTATCACCACAAAACTAGGGCATCCAGAACATTGAATTGTAAGAGCAGAATGGTAGTAGCTGTTGTCAATTGCCATAAGGAGGAGGTCTAGCCTCTTTTCTACTCAAATACTGACTAAAGACAGCATATTAAAGGAGAGATAGCCTAGGCTCCTATACTGGACATTAAACTACAGTTCTAAAGATGATTTTGTTGAGAAAAGGAAGGGCAGGAGAGCCAGGTATGACTTCTTTCTTACAGAACTGGGCCAGAAAACCATTTCTTACTTGAGTATCTTTCCTTGGGTGTCTCTGTGGTGCATTGGCTTGGCACCCAAGAGACAAAATACACTAGAGGGCTGGACTGGGCTGATGCTTCCTCCCAAGGTCAGCAACAGTTGTGTTCTTGACACACAAGAGCCCTTTCCTGCTCTATTGCGTATGCTGGTATCAGATGTGAGCCCAACAGTTAATACGGTTTTGCACAGCAGTATTATGAAAGGTCATCTCAAATACTGACAGTGAAAGCCCTCTGTCTGTTATATGTGCTGGATGTAGATAGTGCCAGAATGGGAGACAGACTAGTACCGTCTTCTGGGCTGTGTGTACAGTACTACCTTGCTGCCTTCACAATTCAGTTATTCTGTCTTAATTGCTGGACTAATACTTAATAAAAATATTCTTGCCTTTTTCAGAACTAATGCCTAGGAGAAAGATGGAATAAAAATATAGAAAAGGTAGCCAAGGGGAGAAAGGAAGGAAAAGTTAAATCTTTTCATGTTTCTTTTCAATTACGTCTATAGCTCATGTTAGTCTGTTCATTCTTTCATGCATTTATTCAACAAATATTCAGAATCATAGAATGTAAGGGTTGTATGTTAGACTTAGGACTTCAAGAATCAGAGACATAAGCCAGGCTCCCCTTCTGTTAACTTGTGAGTTTATTGAATACCATGCAAACTAAATTACATACTTAGGCATAAGAAGTACAAGAGATGCATGTTCTTTGGTCAGCTTTGCTGCCACCTGCTGGGTATCCATTTCTGTTCAGCTAATTGAAATGAAGCTATATGTATAATTGCTCCCAGAAGGTCAGTTCTATGTAGATAATTATAGGCTAGTTTGGGGCAGCTAGGTGGTACAGTGAATAGAGCACTGGCCCTGGAGTCAGGAAGACCTGAGTTTAAATCTGGTGTCAGACACTTAACTAGTTGTGTGACCTTGGGCAAGTCACTTAACTCCAATTGCCCTGCCCTCCCCCCTCCAAAAAAAAAAAGCAAAAAAAAATTATAGCCTAGTCACTGGATATCCCATAGTTCTTTTATTTGGTTTAAATTTTGTTCAGTTTATTTTATTTTTAAAATTGTTTTTATTTCATTAAATATTTCCCAGGTATATGTCAAAAAAATTTAACACCTATTTAAAAAAATTTTTGAGTTCCAATACCTCTCCCTTCTTTCTGTTCCTCCCTCTCTTCCCCTCTCTTTAAGGAGGCAAGCAATTTGCTATAGATTATACATGTGAAGTCTTATAAATCATGTTTCCATATTGGCCATGTTGAGAAAGAAAACACAAATGAAATAAAACAAAAATAATTTTTTAAGTATGCTTCATTCTTCATGTAAAATTTATCAGTTCTCTTTTTGGAGATAGATAGTATCTTTCATCATGGGTCCTTTGGTATGCCACTGAATAAGTAAATTACTTTAGGTAGAATGTCACTTTTATCATATTTTCTCAGCGTACCCACAATGAATTAATATTTCTCCAGTTTTTTAGATCTGTCTTCATTTGTGTGACAAATGTTTTGTAGTTGTGTTCATATAATCCTTGGGTTTTTCTTGGAGGTAGACTCCCAGGTATTTTATATTGTCTACAAGATGACCCATGGTTCCAGAGGGCTGTGTGGTTTTATACTGAGGTTAATAAATCTTACAGATGTACCAAGCTAGAGCTTACTACTTACTTGATAAGTCTAAACTGTTGGTAAAACTCCTTTGAGTTAGGACTTGTCCTGTGGCTATTCACCAGTCATTCCAGATAGAATCAATTTTAGCAGCATGTTATCCCTTCTCCCATCCTGAGAAGGCCTAGTCTGATTGGTTTAATCAGTCCAAGCATGTTGGAAGACATCTTTCAGGTGATTTAGCCTTGGGGGGTTCTTAACCTGCAGTCCTTGGACCCCCCCCTCAAAGGGAGGATGGATATATTCTAGAAGGTCCATGAACTTGGAAGGGAAAAATACATCTTCATTCAGAACTGATTTCCTTTGTAATCTTATATTTTTTTATTTTATGTATTTAAAAGCATTGCTCTGAGAAGGGGTTCACAGGTTTCTCCAGACTGCCTAAGGGGTTCCATGTCACACATGAAATCTAGTCCAACTAGATTTTATAGATGAGGAAAATGAGGTATAATATAATGATATTCTAGATTTAAGGAAGAGAGACACAACCTACACTCATGAAGAATATTCTTGAGCCAGTCACTTAACCCTGTTTGCCTCAGTTTCCTCATCTGTAAAATTAGCTGGAGAAAGAAATGGCATACCACTCCAGTATCTTTGCCAAACAAACTCCAAATGGGGTCATGAAGAGTTGGATATGACTGAAAAATGACTCAACAAATAAACCCAAAAGGTCACATAACTAAATTAATTGCAGGGATGGAACTAGAAACCAGTTCTTCCAATTCTCATTCCAGAGTTCCAGTATGATGCTTGTTTATTGAGTATCTACTGGTTCATTATCAGAGGATTTAGGTTAAATCCCAGCTCTGCCACTATGTAACTTTGAATAAGTCACTCAGTCACTCAATTCCTTACCTGTAAATTGAGGAGGGTAGAATAGATGACTTTTAAGGTCCCTTCTAACTCTAAATCTATGGCTCTAATCTATGAAAAGATCTGAGATGCTACATGGGATAGTGGATGAGGAACCAACTTAGGAATCAGGAAATAATTGAGTCAAAGACACATATTAGCCATGTAACCACGGGTACATCACTTGACCTCTAAATACTATAGGCTATTCTCTGAACCATAAATTATAAAGGAGTTGCCAATATGCACTTGGTGGGGAGAGTTTCTATACCTGGAGTTCCTGGAGATGATGAAATCATAGAATTAAAAAAACCCATATCTTATCAAAAAAATAAAAAGAAAAAGTAATTTTACTATGTGTAAGGCAAGTTATATGTACCTGAGAACAAGGAAGGAAAAGAATTGGACGTTGCCAGTTGTAGAACAATCCATGACTGCAATTTTCTAATGATCACACCAGAAATGATGGTCCACAGTACAAGAAATATGAGTTTGGTTCCTGCACCGACAACTTGACAAGCCTAGAAGGTTATTCGGAACAGCTTAAAGACATGGTCACATTCTACTTGGACCATAGCATCTCTCCTAAAGAGGTCATGCAGAAGGTGGGGATTCCAGGAAGGAATAAAGAAAGTCACTGCAACATGGGCATATACAAGGTAGGTCCTGGGCAGAAAAGTATCAGAATGGATTTAAAAATTTGACTTTCTTTCATTCTTATATTTTAACTAGCCAGCTTTACTTTGAAGTCCTTGGTTTGGCATTTAAAATTTGTCATAATATAGCTCCTTGTTACCATCTCCAGTCTTCCTTAGACTGTAAGCTCCCTGAGGACAAGGACTGTCTTTTGCCTCTTTTTGTCTCCCCAGTTTGTATCTCACAGTGTCTGGCCCATAATAGATACTTAATGAATGCTTAATGATTGATTCTTATACTTTATTCACCTCCAGCCACCCTAGCCTATTTGCTGTACCTGACACACCACATTCCATCTCCCATCTCTCTGCCTTTGCAGCAGTGGTCCCTCATGCCTGGAATATTCTCCTGCCTCACCTCCATCTCCTAGTTTTCTTGGATTCCTTCAAGAGTCAGTTAACATTGAGCTAGGCTCTTAGCTCACTCCTCTTTGTATCTGCTACTCTGCCTGGTTTCAGCTTCATGCAACAAGATACCCCTGGTTCCTCCCCTTTCCTGTCTCCTTTTTATATGTTACTCTCCCTCCTCCGCTTTGGATTGCAAGCTCCTTGAGGGCAGGGAATGTATTTCTTTTTATTAATTGTATTCTCAGCACTTAGCCTAATGCCTGGCACATAGTAGGTGCTTAATAAATGTGTATTGGATTGGACTGGAGGCTTTTTCTATTTCCCACTGCTGCTATTGACTTTCCTTCTGAGCCTTCATCTATTCTGTTTACAATTTATTATAACCTAGTTAATTACTGGGGCAACTAGGTGGCAAAGTAGAGTGCTGAGCCTGGAGTCAGGAAGACATATTTTTCTGAGTTCAAATTTGGCCTTAGACACTTATTAGCTGTGTGACCCTAGGCAAGTCACTTAACCCTGCTTGCTTCAGTTCCTCATCTATAAAATGATCTGGAGAAGGAGATGGCAAATCATTCCAATATCTTTGCCAAGAAAACCCCACATAGGGTCACAAAGAGTCAGATACAACTGAACAACAAAAGTTATTTACATGTTGTTTCCCCCACGGAATGTGAAATCCTAGAGGGCAGGGGCCATTTTTACCTCTTCACAGTGTTTGGCATATAATAGCTACTTAATAATTGCTTTTTGATTGGTTGATTACAGCTATGTTACTCGAGACTGTTGGCCATTTTTTTCTTCTTAAGGCTTTGGGCATCGCTGCCCAAATTTAAAAAACAATTCATTAAAAAAATTTTTAAATTAGAGTTAGGGTTTAAAATTTTTAATTTCTTTTAAAAAATTTAAAATTTAGGAATAATGAGTAGGAGTTGCAGAAGGACAGATTTAGACTTGATAAATTTTTAATGTATATATCTTTCTAGGTTTAAGGCACAGCATCATCCCTGTGATAATGGAGCTGGATAAGTATATGTCTCAGGATTTATGATGAAAAAACTGCTGGGTCTTTAGCTACTGTATTGTGTCTCTGTCGGGAAGGCTGTGTCACATTCTTGACTTCGTCATATAGTCTTCAACTGATCACAAATGCAGAGTGGCCATAATTCCTATGGGCTTATTGGTAGTGTCTGAGTACTACAGTATCATGGACACAGGATTTTATTCAACCTCTTATTCTTCAAGATAGCCTAACCTATGTCACTCCCTTCCCCAACCAATTGTAACATTTCTTTTAAACCACAAATCTTAGAGTTCCTTTGAGCTCTAAATGGCAACCAGTTGATTCAGCTCAAAAAGTGCTTACTAAGTATCTACTAGGGCCAAGACAGGATTCTGGGTTCTAAGGACATAGAGACAAAACGAATCTATCCCCTGACCTCAGGGAGCTTACATTAGGCAGCATTATGTGGTTAACTGAAAGAACACTAGACAGAGAATCAAGGAACCCAGGTTTAAGTTCCATCTGCCACTAGCAGGGCAGTGGGCAAATCATTTCTCTTCTCCTCATCTAGAAAAAGGAGGGTTGGATAATGTGATCTTCAAGGATGCCTCCCCACTCTAACATTCAATGATTCCATTTTTGATGTTGTTTTCAGTCATGTCTGACTCTTCATGACCCCATTTGGGGTTTTCTTGGCAAAGAAACTGGAATGGTTTGCCATTTCCTTACAGATTGAGAAACTGAGTCAAATAGAGTTAAGTGACTTGCCTGAGATAACCCAGCTAATAAGTTTCTGAGGTTGAATTTGAACTCAGAAAGATGAGTCTTCCTGGCTTCTGGTTCAGTGCTCTATCCATTCTGGTGATTCCATAACTAGAAACAGATCTTATGTGTCAATCTTTTGTAGATGAAGCATGAACCTGGAGTTTTCTTTTATGGTTAAATATTTAGGATATTCTGTAACCTGGTCCTCCTTCTAATAGGTGATATGCCTTTGTGAGAATAATAACAATAATAATAACACTATATAAATTTCATGGTATGGCAGAGTGTCAGGCCTGAAGTCAGGAAGATTCATCTTCCTGAGTTTAAATCCAGTGTCAGACATTTACTAGCTGTGTAACCCTGGCCAAGTCACTTAACCCTTTTTTGCCTCAGTTTCCTCATCTGTAAAATGAGAAGGAAATGGCAAATCACTCTGGTGTCTTTGCCAAGAAAACCCCAAATGGGATCACAAAGAGTCAGATACAACTGAGAACACCTGAACAACAACCACAATGACAACAAGGACTCTCAGGTCAAGGGAAATCTGTTCTACATCAGATCTAGATGAAGGTATATTTTCATGACTTCAGCTAGCCATTTTCCTCAATGGGTCCTGTGTTCAAATTTTGGCTGGCTACTTACTACCTACATGACCTTGGCCAGATCATTTTCCCACCTGGGTCTCAGTTTGCTCTTCTGTAAAATAAAGACACCGGACTAGATGATTTCTAAGGTCCTTTTCAGATCTAAATCCTATTAAATCCCTATCATATCTGATTATATTCATTAATTAACCAACCAGACTTTGTTAAGTGCCCCCATGGCCGTTTTCTGCTAGCAAATCCCAGTTTCTCATTGATTCTATCCTCGTGGAGCTTCCATTTTTCAGGAAGGACTACCAGGCCAGCCATGTTCACTCTCTGCGCCCTGTTCCTGACTCTTTGGACTTCTTTCTACACTATGCCCCCCATGTGGGTATGTGCTACCACCTCACTCACATACAATCTTCCACTCCCTTTTATATGTTGTCTTCCTCTATTAAAATGTAAACTTCCTGAGGGCAAGGACTGTCTTTCTTTTGCTTCTATTTGTATCCCCAGCACTTAGCATGATGCCTAAGATATAGTAAGCATTTATTAAGTGCTCACTAACTGCTGTATACTGGACACTCTTCCAGGTGCTAAGGATACAGAGTCAAAAATGAAATAGTCGGAGCGGTCAGGTAGCACAGCGAGTAAGAGCACCGGCTCCAGTGTCGGGATGACCTGGGGATCCAATCTGGGCTCAGACACTTAGCACCCACCCAGAAACACCTGGCCGTGTAACCTTGAGCAAGTTACTTAACCCCAATTGCTTTAAAAAAAAATGAAATGGTCCCTCCCCTCAAGACACCTGCATTCTATTTTATTAGCTCAGCTTCTCCTGTGCTTCCAAAGGGGGAAACATCAGACCCCTCAGAAGTCTAAAATAATTTTTGTGTGAATTCATGTGAATATGTTCACTTATATTACTTATAATCATGTTATGCTTAATTATATTATTTAACATAAATAATATTAAGATAACTCACACATATAATGCTTTAAGTTAGGTTAAAGTTAACATATTCTCATAGATTTAAATACAGGTCTTTGAAAAAGAGCTTTTGAGAAGGCTTTTTAAAAAGAACCAAGATGCCAAAACCCTTTCAATGGAAAGATTCACTCATCAAAGGCAAGATAAATCTTCCTAGGCTTCTTTAATCTTTTTGAAAAACTAGATCTGTAATTTCTTATACATAGGGAATTCCCAGAGAAGAACTTCCTCTAGCAAAACAGGTCTGCAACAACTTGCCTAGGATATTGAGAAGTTACATCATTTGCCCAGGGTCACACAGCTAAAATATGACAGCACTCAAAGGTCAGCTCTCTATCTACTATTCCACGATGATTCTTTTGCTATGTGTGCTGTAGAAGATAGAAAGCTAGCTTCAAAGCCAGGAAGACCTGGGTTCAAATCCTGCCGCTGACAAGATGGCTTATGTGATCCCAGGCAAGTCATTTAACTTTTCAGTATCAATGCTCTTTGTTGTTGTTCAGTCATTTTTTCTCAGTTGTGTCCAACTCTCTGTGACTCCATTTGGGGCTTTCTTGCCAAAGATACTGGAGTGGTTTCCCATCTTCTCCAGCTAAATTTTACAGAATAGGAATCAGAAAACAGGGAATTATGTTTTGCATGACTTCACATGTATAATTGATGTCATATTGCTTACCTTCACAAACGGTGGGAGAAGGGAGGGAGGGATAGAATTTGGAGCTCAAAGCTTTTTAAAAAATGTTTAATAAATTATTAAAATGTTAAAAAAAGAAAAATGTTAAAATTTTACATGTAATTGAGAAGTATTTAATGAAATAAAAAACATATTGAATTGATAAAAAGAGTTTTCTCATCTAGGAGTTCCCTTCTACCCCTGAAATCACAGGTCTAGCCCCTGTGCCTGTCCTTCCAGGATATGAGATCTGGAAGGAACTTCATAGGTTGTCTTATTGAATTACCTTGAATTTTGAAAGGATTTTGTTTGACTATACTTTTGTGGGGGAAGTGGGTGGGTAATGATAATGGTGCAAAAAAAAGAGGGGAGGGAGTTTAAAAAACACATCCTGAATTTCCACTAATTTCATGTTCTCGTGGTATACTTTGCTAGACAGCTATTCCTTGCTCCACTGTTGGCAGCTTTGGCTGCCCTCTAGTGGTTACCATGACACCTATTCATAAGGACAAACTGGAAACTGCTCTACGTGACATTTACCTGAGCAGAGGTCTACAAGGAGTGCCCATTCACATTGGCTGCCCAGGTCAGTAACTTAACACGGGTCCCCACTGTCCAAGTATTCTTCTGCCCCAGTTTGAGACTATACAGAAAAAGCAGATGGCTCAAAAGGAGTGTGGCATTCCATTGCACTTCTGGGATGGCGAATATAGGTCAAAGTTAGCCTGGAACTCTCCCCCTAACTCCCCCCACTTCCTTCAAGTCTCAGCCTTTCATGATTCCCCACCTTGAGAGTAGTGCCTTCCCTCTGCTGATTCTCTTCCATTTATCTTCTCAAACATCTGGATGGCACAGTGGATAGAGTGCTGGGCTTGGCATCAAGAAGACTCACCTTCCTGATTTCAGATCTGGTTTTGGACATTTACTAGCTGTGTGATCTTGGGCAAATCACTTAGCCTGTTTGATGCCTCAGTTCCTCATCTGTAAAATGAAGTGGAGAAGGAAATGGCAAACCACTCCAGTAACTTTCCCAAGAAAACCCCAAATGGAGTCACAGAGGGTCAACGTAACTGAAAAGACTAAGCAACAACAAAATGATTCTGAGTCCTCATGAAAAGTCAGACACAACTGAAAAATGGTTGAACAACAAAGGAAACTGAACAAGAACAATATCTTGTTAGCAATAGTTTTTTTTTTAATGTTATCTTCCCTGTAGACTGTAAGCTCTTTGAAGTCAGGGATGGTTTCTTTGTATCCCCAGTGCCTAGCATAGAGCCTGGCCCAGAGTAAGCACTTAACAAGTGCATCTTGACTGACTGACGAATTGACCAAGGAATCTGAAAGACCCTTGTAGAATTTGGCATTGAATTTTATCAGGGTCCCATTCTTTTTGAAGGTAGGCTGAGGTCCCATTGGGTAAGTCTGTGATGCCAGTAATCCACTTACTGTCTTCCTCTTTGGAAAATCAGAATGTGAACATCAGGAGTCACTTAATCTAATTGTACCGGAACAAGAATCCTCTCTATATCCCTGACAAGTCTATTTGAAGACCCCTCCCCCCCACACTAATAGGGAACCCACTGCTCTCCAGCCCATTCTCCATTTAAATAAGGCTAATTGTTAAGCTTTTCTTTCTATCAGGCACAAATCTGTCCTTCTGCAACTCCTACTCACTCATTATTGCTAATTCTACAAGTCTAATAGCTCTTCTAACATGACAGCCTTTCAAATACTTGAAGAATTATCATCTCCCCTTCCCCCACACCTCCCAGAAGTTCTCATGTCCTGGCTAAACACCCCCAGTTTCTTCAGCCATCCTGGCAGTTCTCCTTTACATTTCAATCAATCAATCAGGCAGGCAGATATCAAATGCCTTTTATGTGCCAAGCACCAAAAACAAAAGACCAAAACCAACATGAAACTACCTCTTTTATGGGATTGAAATGAAATGATGCATTGCTCTTACGTTTGGAAGCAATGTTTGTATACGTAAGTAGCTAGTGTATAAAAATAGGAAAATATAAAAGTTGAATATAAAGTGGTACTGAGGAAAGGAGAAAGGGAAAGAGAGGAAGGAGGAAGGAGGGAGGGAGGGAGGAAGGGAAAGATGGCACTAGAAGTTGGAGGGGGCAGAGGAAGGGTTAAGAAAGGACTTTTCCAGCTTGTCAATGTCTTCCCAAAAATGTGGTGCCCAGAAAAGAATACAGTATACTAAAAGTCATCCCACCAGGCCAGAATCCCATCAACTCCCTTGTTCTGGACATTTAACCTAGTCCAAGATCACTAGTGGGAATGGTAATATTTTGTAGCCATTGGCCTGAGAACAGGATGAGTGTGTTTGTTCCCTGTGTGATTTAGTTTGCCCAATAATGCAAAATCCTGGAAAGAAAGCTGGATAAAACTCCATTGAAAACAGACTGTGATCTCTCTATTGTAGAGAATTCTTGGGGTAAAAACTATCTCCACTAATGTAAATCAGCAACTCATCTATAACTTATAGTCTTAGTTGTCTGGGGTCACTTGCCTGTGATCATATAACTAGTAAGTGCCATATGCAGGAGTCTTCCTGAGGCCAAGCATGGATCTCTAACCACTAGGCAATGATGCCTTTGTATTTTGTTAAAAAAACATATAAGAACATACCATTTTTTTTTAAAGCAATTGGGGTTAAGTAACTTGCTCAAGGTTACACGGCCAGTTATTTTGTGTGGGTGTTAAGTATCTGAGGCCAGAACCTATCCTGGGTCTCCTGACTCTGGGGCTGGTGCTCTTACTGAACCACCTGGCTGCCCCTCATGCCATCTTTTTTATGCAAAACTGATGACTCTGGCTTATATCAGTAGTCACATTTCTACAAACGGAAATGGGTATACATTGAGTGATTCATACTCTCTGACCCTGTCCTCCTTATATCCAATGACATTTTTCTAATACGCAGCCAGTCAGGGCTCAGAAGTAAAGTCTGTGGCTAGAAAACAGCTTTGATTTGTACCATTAATGGGGCAGTATGAGGACTGAAATTATTGCCTGCACTTTGCTAAGTCCTATGTTCTAACCAAAGGAGGAAATTAAAGAAGATAAATCTCATATGAAAAACTTACTGGAGTAGATAGAGTGCTGGGCCTGGAATCGGGAAGATCTGAATTCAAACTTGGCCTTAAATAATCAATCAGTCAATATTTATTAAGCACCTCCTATGTGCCAGGCATTGTGTGAAGCACAGGGATATGAAAAGAAAATGTTCTACTTGTGGTAGAGCCTTCCAAGCTTGTACTGGTCTGATCAGCTGCTCAGACACACTGACACTTGTCTCTAACACAGTGATGTCATTGGTCCTCTTAGAGAATGAAGAACAACAGCCAGCCTAGAACAGTGCCTGGCACATAGTAGATACTTAATAAATGCTTATTTCCTTTCTTTCTTCCTTATTTCCTTCCATATTTCTTCCTTTCTTCCTTAGTTCCTCCCTCCCTTATTATCTTCCTTATTTCTTCCTCCCTTATTTCTTCCTTGCCTTTCTTATTTCCTCTTTCCCTTCTTCCCTCTCTCATCCCAAAAGGTGTTTTAAAAAAAACCAGAACCCTATGTGAAAAGCTCCGTGTGTGTGTGTGTGTGTGTGTATGTGTGTGTAAGACTTCTCATTCTCTTGACATATATGTCTACATATACATGTTTCTCTATTTCAGTTTCACCAGCTCAGAGGTGCATCTGTCTGTATAATATATCACCTTTCTCCATCTGCTCTCTCTAGACCTGTTGGGAATCGAAGATAGTTCCAAACCAGACTATGGGGAACCAATGATGCTTCAGCCAGGAGATGTCCCGGTGTTTTGGGCCTCAGAGATGACAAGCCTGGAAGCTGTTAGTGGCTGCAGTGAGTATACTGTCATTATGATTTCTTTTTCAGGGAAGGTGATGTAATCTAAATGAATTCATGGCCATGGTCTTTGTTAGGTTTAACACCGAATTTAAGAACAAAGAGTAGCGTCATGCCATCCACAGCCAGCTCCCCTGGAATTAACCTCTGTATTTTATCACTTAGAAATTAATGTTCTCTACTCTCCCAGTATTGAATTTCCATTCTAGGGAATCCTTCTAATGCTTGGTACAGCCCTCATCATGGAGAAAGGCAGCTGAAATGGGAGCCAGTTCAGTCTTTTTGCCCTGAGCACTGGACAAGCACAAGGAATAGGGAGGAAACACTAATTATTTTGTCCCTTTCCATTTCACTGCAGTCATCTTCAGAGTTCATAGATGACCTTCTGTGTGCTCTGCATACACCTTGCATGGACACAGCTATTTACTTGTCTCTCTCAAAGTACGACTTGTGAGAGGGGAGCATATTTTTGCCTTTCTCTGTATCCCCAGCACTTAGCACAGTGCCTGGCATATAGTAAGCTCTTCATGAATGCTTGTCAACTGACTGAAAAAAATCACAGAATCTTAAACTTGGGAGAGAACTAGCCGACACCACCTATATAGACATTTCTACAACATTCCCAGTAATTGGTCATTTAGCTGTCTCTTCACTCTCTTCTCCTTTTTTAATAGTGACTCAGTATTGTAGTATTGTATTCAGGGCAGCTAGGTGGTGCCATGAGTAGAGCACTGGATCTGGAGTCAGGAGGACCTGAGTTCAAATCTGGCCTCAGACACTTAACACTTACTAGCTGTGTGACCTTGGGCAAGTCACTTAACCCTAACTGCCTCTACAAAAAGCAAAAAAAAAAAAAACCCAAAACAAAACAAAAAAAAACACCCTCTAGTACTGTAGTATCTCGCTGGGTGTATAAAGTGTTCAGGGAGGATTAGCACCTCTGGTGTTAAGCCTTGCTAAGCCCTTTTTGGGGCATCCACTTTTGGTGTACACCTGTCACCTGACTCTCACCTGTGGCTCCAAGAAACTGTAGCATGTCCATTCACCACACCCCAGTAAAACTGTCTAAGCAGACAGGTTAAACCAGGTAGAGAGTAACTGACAGACCTTAAACCCATCAGTAAGTTAGTGGGTTGTCTAGCCCAAGCATGTGAAGACTTCCCTGATAGGATGGGTGGATGAGAACAATTTGTTCCAAGAGGGTTGTGAAGACATCTGCAGCAGGCACTGTGGATTGCTTAGAACTTTGTCCAACATCAAAGATTCCAAGGCCCTCCACAGCATTCCAGGCCATTTCCAGAAAAACCCTGATTTTTCTCTGGCCTTCAGTGACTCTGGAAGAGAAAACGAGGTGTATGACTTTGCACAGTTCTGCCTCATTTAAATCCAGTTCATGAACAAGTCACGACATCACCCCATGATGTCACTGATCCTCTTTGAGAACAAAGGATGGATGAAAACAGCAACTACAGTATCTCTCTTTACTCCAGGCTCTTTTAAAGATTACCTATCTTGACTGAGCAATCATAACTGTCAGTTTTTTCAATACTGTTTAGATATTATTTACCTAGTCCTGGTAACTTGAACGTGGATAACCTGCCCATCTCCTCACTTATTAGCATGTTCCACTCCATACTAATCATTTTCGTTCTATACTGTACAATGCAAAAGTCATTCTCTTTGGACATGAGCATAGAAACAAAACGAGACCTGGATAATTCAATCTTCCTGGGGTAGCTAGGTGGTACAGTAGAGTGCCAGGCCTAGAGTCAGGAACACTGGAGTTCAAATCCAGCCTCAGACACTTACTAGTTAAGCAATCCTGGGCAAGTCACTTAACCTAGCTTGCTTCAGTTTCTTCATCTATAAAATGAGCTGGAGAAGGAAATGGAGAACCATTCCAGTATCTTTGCAAGAAAACACTAAATGGGGGCAGCTAGGTGGCGCAGTAAGTAAAGCGCTGGCCCTGGAGTCGGGAGGACCTGAGTTCGATTCTGGCCTCAGACACTTAACAGTCACACTAAAAACTAGCCGTGTAACCTTGGGCAAGTTACTTAACCCCAATTGCCCTCCAAAAAAAAGCAAAACAAAAAACCCAAACCACTAAATAGGGTTAGGAAGAGTCAGACACACTTGAAATGATGGAGCAACAAATCCAAAGAACTGGCCTTGTTTGCCCTGAATCAACCAAGACTCATTTGTGGTTCCTTTCCTTAAAGCACATACTGGACACACAGACCAGGACTAATTTGTCAGCAGCCACCCCTGGTGTGGGGAAGCATGGCACTAAGAACTAACAAATAAACCCTTTGCCCTTCCCTCCTGAGGAGGCTTAATGGAATACCTATCATTCCTTTTATTCCTAGTGGTGACTAAGAACAAGCCAAGAAAATGCCCTGGAGACTCAGGAAAGCACTAGAAACACTGATATGGTAGCAAGTATTAGCAACTCTGCTGCAAGTGACAAAGGTTAATCTCCCCATTACACTCGCTTACTCAACCTGGCTTCCATATTCTATCCACATCTTTTTAAAATCTGAATTTGTCTAGTTCCCTGTATCTGCATCCATCCCTTTAAGCAGTTTTCCCTTTCTTCTCTCACTATTTGAATAATTTCTGATGACTTTTTGCAGCTCTGCCTCACTTAAGTCCAATTCGTGCTCAAGTCAAGACATCACCTTCATGATGTCATTGGTTCTCTTTGAGAACGAAGGAAGAACAACAATAATTTCTGCTTATCTTTAGAATTTTGGTCTTGAGAACTTCCCGTCCCTGTCAGACCAACTTCCCCTTCAAAATATTAAGGTACTGAGTCCCAGCTATCCTTTCTTTGAATCCTATGAAAAATGCTTTCCCCAAACCTACCTTTCAAGTCATACTTCCTGAATTTGCTCCTCACCTTCATGAACTCCATTATTATAAGTGGTCACTTTTACTCAAATGTCCTCACATTCCTATTTCAATAACCTGTTCTTCCTTGTGGGTTGAAATCATCCGATAATAACTCCTCTTATTGAGCTCCAGAAGAATGGAATGAATATGAGCTTTTCATATTTGAATTATGCCCAGTCAAGCCAGTGTAGAAACTGGTAAGATGATTCAGTGAGTGTAATGTAATGCCAAGGAAAGGCAACTTCCCAAGGTTCAAAATACCAGCATAGGTGCTCTCCATTTTATTCAGTGACAAACCAAGAACAGAGAAGGTCAAAACATGACATCATTCAAAATACAGCATTTACTAAGGGTGATTAAATAATCTCCAAGTACTACCCCACCCCAGGACTTTCCAATCATTCAATCAATTACAAAGTCCCTGTTCTAAATACTACTCCACCCCTAGGCTGTATCTTCATTTAGTCCACCACAAAGCCCCTCTTCTCAAATGGAGATTAGTTTCCAAACATAAGTAAAGTACCTTCATTTGTTCAATCACAGAGCACAAAAAGGTCAAAAGTTCCCCACCCCTGGATCACAATTGAATCTACCCC
>NW_027186143.1:21053-23622 GCF_028583685.1 Petaurus breviceps papuanus | reverse complement strand
CCACAAGATACATTGCCAGTCCCTTCATTAATTCATCCTCTGTCTGTAGAACAGTCCTAGAACCCCTGAAAACATTAGCAAAACCCTCTTCCAGGATTTCTGTAAACATCCAACAAGAAAATCCTTCTTCAGGGCTTCTGAACCAACAGAAAGGCTCCCAGACCCCTGCAACAACAGCTCTGTCCTTCACCAGTGGACAGTATTCACTCTCTGTCTGCAGGACAGTCTCAGGATCTCTTAGCCAGCAGCCAGGTTCCAGGACTTCTTCAACAAAAGGACTGTCTTTCACCAGTGGACAAATCTGGCAAAACAACATCAAAACAGACAGACAAAGTACCAGCAAAACAGTCATGTCTCCTCAGTCCTTGGCAGCTCCGGGGGCAGGTCTCAAAAGTCCAGGGCGATTCAAAGTGGCCCCTAGCAATTCTCTCAGTCTCTCTCTGACTCCACTAGGTGCTGCTTCCAAAAAGTTCTTCTGCCTCTCCCTTGTGTCTCCAAATCCACGTCACCAGCTCCTCCCAGTTCAGGACTCTCTTTTCACATCAAGTCCATCCCACAGGTGGGATTAACAAGCTCTGGGTTTTAACACAATCAATTTGAAAACCAAACCAATACAGGGGAATCTTTAATTGCCATTACTATCACAGTGAGTTATGTATGCATTTGGAACACTTAGAGTCCACTGAAGCTCTGGAGAAGGTTCCCCACCCCTCCTCTACATACTCAGGGATACGCATACTTTAAATGGGGCCTGTGCCTAGCCCTTACAAATATATCATTCCTAATCTTTGGGAATCCTGAAACCTCAAAATTAAAAGAACTTTCTTCTCTTCTTTCCTAGTAGGTATAGTATTTTCTTAATTTCAACTCATTACAAAATGTTTTCTTATTTAGGACAATGGAAGGAAGGCTAGTGTCAAAATATTTTATAACTTAAAAAATTGATAAATATCAGGTCATGGTAGCATTTGGTCCCTTAATACAACCTATAAAGCATTTACCATATTCTAAATTTTTACTCTTTGCAGACCTGTGCTCATATATTCAGCTTTCAGAATAGTTTTGTCAATTATAAACAAACAAAAAAAAGAATGTTTCTAATAATGAAAAGTGCATTTATAAGTTATCTGCATTAGGATATAATAAATCTCCAGTACAGTCAACTACTACCCATGTTATACAACAGACACATTCTATTTTAGTTGCTAATAAATGGCTATACAACTCAAAAAAAATATTCTTGTTGCTTTCTATACCTTTTGAAAAATGAAATTATTATCATTGCTGGGTGTAATGGTATACACCTGTAATCCTGGTTAAAGCTGAGAATGCCTGAGGCCAGCAGATGTCTTGGAGCTCTGAGCTACAGTGGGTTAAAGGTGATCAAATAGGTGTCCATAGTAATTTCAGCATCCATATGGTAAGCCACCAAGGAGGGAGACACCAAGTTGCCAAAGGAGGAGTGAATGAGCCCAGGTCATAAACGGAGTAGATGAAAGCTCTTGTGTCTAGTTGTAATGGGAATAGTTCCTACCCGGGTGAGATGAAAGGACCCAATATTTAAAAAAAAATAAAATTATCATTAACATAAAATATCACAAGGTAAATAGAGGAGCTCCTCGGCTTCTGGCAGGAAGAGGGTGCCAAAAAAACGCCTGGATAGTTTGGACAGCCTGCTGCTGTCAATGATATGAGGCCGGTCACAGTCCCCATCACTACAAAACCATGTTTCTATACCAGGTTTGTGATTTATCTCCCAAACCCATTACCTGATTGCTCCTTCTGTCCAAGTGGTCTGTAGTATATATGTTAATTGTTTAGTCACGTTGGACTTTTCTTGACTCCATGGACCATATCATACCAGTACTGTCCGTGGGGTTTTCTTGGCAAAGATACTAGAGTAGTTGCCATATCCTTCTCCAATAGATTAAGGCAAAAGGGGTAAGTGACTTGCCAAGAGTCATACAGCTAGTTACTGTCCGAAGTCAAATTTGAACTCACGTCTTCTAGCTCCAGGCCCAGTGCTCTATCCACTGAGCCACTTGGGTGGCTCTGTATACACATAAGTATATATATACATATATACACATGTAATAATAATTATTATTGTTATTATTGTATTTTATATACCCTATAACAATATTGTTTCTGTTTTCTATTTTTGTTGATTCTCATCCAATTGCTTTCTTGAGTGCTTACTCAAAAGCTTTTCCCTTAAGCTTCTGGATCTCATATGAATATATCTTTTTAACATACAATGCTATCTACCCACCCCGCTTTTATCTTTCCATCTCATTTTGAATAAGGTATATACTTTTCTAGAGTTAAATGTCTATTCAAAGGCCCTATCTTAAAAAGTCTTATGACACCTTTGAGATCAAGTTTTCCTCCTTGCATTCAGGTTACAATTCACCTTGTTTCTTACCCATATTTGATGCCTTTTTGTACATAGACACCAGAGGCCATGGATTTTTATTGTTGACTCCCTTCTTGGATATTGTCTTCTTGGATGCTGGATATTGTTTCTTTTTTTTTTTTTTTAAACAATTGGGGTTAAGTAACTTGCTCA
>NW_027186143.1:0-20953 GCF_028583685.1 Petaurus breviceps papuanus | reverse complement strand
TACACGGCCAGTTATTTCTGGGTGTGGTGCTGAGTATCTGAGCCCGCATTTGATCCAGGTCATCCTGACACTGGAGCCGGTGCTCTTACTCGCTGAGCCACCTGGCCACCCCTTGCTATTCTTTCTTGTATGTGGTAGCTGTTACCCTTTTATGGTACCAGGCTTGTCAGATCTGTGGAGGTTTTTCTCCCCCTCCTTGTCTTCCCTTTTCAGTTTAAATCCCTCCTAATTAGATTCACAAGACATAAAGATTGTTTTTACTGGCCCTTTTTAGACTCTCTTGCCAAGAGCCCATAAGTCATAACTGACTAATGAACAAATTCATGAAAACTCTTCTTCTATTTTCACTTTGGTTCCAATGCAAAATGTTAATTTGCTTAAATCACATTTTATGTTTTTATTAGAGCTTTTTCTGTATTAAAGTGTTGAATGAATTTGGCTCCTTTAAGGCCTATGAAATTCAAATATGCATGTGAAATCTAGCAAAAAAGACACTAGACTGGGAGTGATATGGTCAGACCTGTGCTTTAGAAAAATTACTTTGGTGGCTCTGAGGTTCAGGGTTCTGAAGTTTTTAAACCCTATATGTCTTCTGTTCTCTCATGTGGGTGGGGGAGGAGGATGGGGAGAAAGCATCACCTACAAAAAGCTAAATCCAAGTGGCAAGGTCTGTAGCACCAATACAGTATTTACAGCACCAATGATCATGATAAAGACCATGACTATAATTATCGCATGGCATTCAATCACAATATATACCAAACGTTCCAGATAGATAGAACCGAAACATTTATTTAGACACCAGAAAACCAGCAAGCCAATTCCATCATGGTACCAAAGATATTCAGAAGCCATAATAACACTGAGAGCAACAGCATCCTTCAGCCTTCCCACAAACCAATACAAGTTCAGTATCTACTAACGAGCCTGACTCCTTGCCCAAGTATCCTCTCTCCCCCACTGTCTCTCTAGCTCTGGCTACCAGCTTCCTGTGGGCTCTGCTTCCCTTTAGCAAAACTCCCAACACAAGCTCCATGTGACTACATTCAGCCTATTAGGGGGCAGAGTTTACTTTTAAAGCAGCGGAGGTCTTCAAACTCCCCCCCTAGGTCTATTAAGGGGCATGGAAGATCTTCAAATTCCCATTCCCATTACAAGGTCATAGACTCATTTAACAACGTTCCTAACCTTTCATATTCAGATATGGCCACCCAAAGTCTAGATGACCTTTAGGTTCATATTTAGCCTTGTTTTAATGCTCCTGTACCGTTTTTGCTCATTTAAAAATATTCCTTTTCTTCCCTTCAATAGAATATCAACAACTAGAATATAAGAATGATTTCATTTTTGTCTTTTATCCCCACTACTTTACACACTGCTTTGCATATGGTAGGTGCTTAATTAATGTGTACTGAATTGAAATCCTGCTTTTCCCAAGTACTGAATATCTATTTTCTTGTCTATTTCAGGGTCACCACTGGCTTTTACCAGTGCTCCTGGGTGTGCAGTTCTTATTGACCGGAAGGATAAAAGAATTCAAGTGAGTCATCCTGGGGAAGTCCCAGAGATCCATTGCATTTCCCAAAATCCTCTGCAGTACAGCATTACTTCATCTTCCAGTGTACAGAAAATCAAAGAGCTAGAGAACATAATTGCCAGAGATCCAGGTAAGAAAAACAAACACTCCCTCTCCTTCCTCCAAAAAAAGAAAGAAAGGATGAATGAATGAATGAATGAAAGAAAGAAACTTCCTGGGATGAAGGAGGTGTTTTTTGCTCTAGAAAACTAAAACTAAAACATAAAGGTCATACTTCGTATATAAGTGACTAACTTTTTTGTATTAAACATTTGACTGGATTGCTGTTAATTTTGCTTCCTTCTAAATAGAATTCTGGTGGACCGTTATATAGGAGATAGGAGAGATGAGCTGATGGTGCTAAGGACATGTCAGATCTCCCATCCAATCACAGCCAGACTATGTCACTATTGTCACAGTGAGTCTTAAGTGGTTTAGTGTAAAGAGTTCTAGAATAGGAATTTACTTAAATTACTTAATTGCCAGGCCTCAGTTTTCTTGTCTTCAATAAATAATAAGGAATCAAACGTCATGAGGTGAGGTCAAAAGATTTGTAATCTAACTGTGAATCTCAATTCTGCCATTTACTATATGACCTTGGGCCCCAGTTTCTTCCTCTAAAAATTAGGGGTTTATCATAGCAATAGATTCAAATAAAATTTTTGATAAAATCCAATATTTGTTCATGGCAAAAAATACTAAAAAGAATACATAGGGAGAGGTTTTTCTTCAAAACTATAAGCCAAGATTCCATATGTAGAATAATTGAGTCATTTTTAGTCATGTCTGACTCTTTGTGATCCCACTTGGGGTTTTCTTGGCAAAGATACTAGACTGGTTTGCTATTTCCTTCTCTAGCACATTTTCCAGATGAGGAAACTAAGGCAAACAGGGTTAAGTGACTTGCCCAGGTTCACACAAGCTATAAGTGTCTGAGGCCACATTTGAACTCAGTGCTTCCTGACTAAGCCCTGCTCACTTTCCACTGTACCACCTAACTGCTCCATAATTAGAAATATTCCAGAGGCAGCTTGTTGGCACAGTGAATAGAGCACTGGCCCTGGAGTCAGGAAGATCCGAGTTCAAATCTGGCCTCAGACACTTGACATTTACTAGTTGTGTGACCTTGGGCAAGTCACTTAACCCTAATTGCCCTACCTTCCCCCCTTGGAAAAAAAAATATATATATATATATATTCCCACTAAAAACAAGAACAAAGTAAGAATGCCCATTCTTATTCCTTTAGTATTTTCACTCTCATAGTATTAGAAAATTTCAAAATCATAATAGTACAGGGGAAAAGGTATTAGAGGGATTAACATTAGAAGTGAAAAAGTCAAAATGTCATTATTTGGATATGGCATGATAATGTATGTAGAAAATTTGACTTCTCTACAATACAAATAGATTTAAGTCAAATTTCAGAGTATAAAGTTAACTCACATAATCACCAGCATTCCTAAGTAATAGCAGAAAAAAATTTTTTTAAGGGAAACTCATTTTCTAGTAACTCTAGCAACTATAAAATATTTGAGAATTAACATACCTAGGAATACAAAGAATCTGTACAAGAACAACCATAAAATTATAATGACCAAAATAAAGGAGAAACTAAATAGCTAAATGTTCATGAAGGGGTCAGATTAATATAGTAAGAAGGACAATTAATATGTATATATGTAATTCCATACTAATCAAAATACCAAAAGGCTTCATTTTAGAACTAGAAAAAAATCATAATGAAATTTACATGAAAAAGTGGGTTAAAACACCTTGTGGCACATTAAAAAGAAAAGCTGACATGAGTAGTTTTACACTCTCAGACTTTAAAGCCTATACAAGTGGTCATCATTAAAACTATTACTGGGGAAACAGATAGAAGTAGATCAATGAAAGATGCCCCAGACATCCAATCAAATATATAGAGATGACTAATATTTAGTAAACCTATAGAAAATAAAAACTAGAGAAAGAATTCGTTATTTCACAAATGTACTCGAGAAAATTGCACTCGTGCAGGAAAGGGAATTACATCATATACCTGAATGAATTTTTGTTGATAAGAGATTTAAACATTTTTAAAAAATCTATTATTTTCCTCTGAAAGTGGAATAAAGTGATAAGCTCAGTTCTAGACAGGAAATGACTTATTTTTCAATTTAACAAAGAGAAGAAATTTATTAGGTACAAGGTAGATGAAAATTTCAAAAAATCTATACAATATAAGTTGCAAAGTTAAGATAAAAAATAACAGATTGGGAAGAAATTGTGTGAGATAAAAATTAGACACCTAAAGATATAAAGGATTATTAAAAATTGCAGTGGTAATTCCAATTCTACAATGGATAATGGTCAAAGAATAAGAAATAAAAAAACACAAATTATTAATAATCACTATAAAAATGGCAACTTCAGTGATAAAGAAACATAAAATAGTAATAGCTAACATTTATGTAGTACTTTAAAGTTTAAAAAGCGATTTAAATATACCATATATAATATATATTGGAAACAATTGGGGCAGCTAGGTGGCTCAGTGAATAGAGTACCGGCCCTGGAGTCAGGAAGACCTGAGTTCAAATCCAGCCTCAGACACTTGACACTTAACTAGCTGTGTGACCTTGGGCAAGTCACTTAATCCCAACTGCCTTACCTTCTCCCTCAAAAAAAAAAACCAATTTTGAAGAACCACCTTGTTAAGGTCAAGAGATCTTGGGAACCCCAAAATGCAAGGGCAAAGGGCACATGTCTGCCTTGAAGAATTCAACCATTCAAGCCTCCTTTCATTCCAAGTAGTTTATTAAAACAGTGGTTGAGGTAGGCAAGATTCATAGTGAGTCTGCACTGTTTGTGATGCCAATACAGGCAGGCTAGATTTTAAAAATTTGAGCAATTTAATGGGGACAAGATGGAGACTTTTATACAGAAAGACCTATGGGAAGATCTGGATGGGATTAAGGAGTGTCAAGCAGCCTGGGGTGGGGCCAAGTACAGATAACTGAGGGAGTTAAATAGTAGAGAGCCACAGTGAAAGGGCAATTGAAAGGATTATTGAATATATTTATGTGGGAGATGTGTGGGAAAGTTCAGGAGCTGGGTT
Organism: Petaurus breviceps papuanus; assembly: GCF_028583685.1. NCBI lineage: Eukaryota > Metazoa > Chordata > Mammalia > Diprotodontia > Petauridae > Petaurus > Petaurus breviceps. The sequence continues at coordinate 16,276 of NW_027186143.1, read as the reverse complement.
TCGGTTTTGGGGGTTTGTAATGGGAATGTAAATTTTAAAGATCTTCCCTGCCCCTAGGCTAAAGTGCACCTGGAGCCTGGGGTGGGAGGCTTGTTTTTCAGTAGATACTTTTTGATTGGCCAGTGGGTCCAAAAGGTTGTTACATTCTCTAAGCCAGAAGAAGGCTATATAAGCCCTGATGTGAGGCTTTGTTTTGGGGGCTTACTTTGAGAAGTGTTCTGTGATTTGATCTGGATTCTGGGAAGCCATTGTCCAGAGCCCCCCAGCTTTGAAAAACCCAGATGTTGAAACCCAGATGTTGTTTGGTATGGATGTAATGGTTGGACAGTTTGAAAAGCTGTCTACTTAATCTGTTTCTGTCTTAATAATTCTGCCTGTATACTTTGAAGTTCAGGGTGCTGACCTTTTTCCCCTGAACAAGGTAAATTATGTATGTTTGACTGATTAAAGTAAGCTTGTTAACCCATTTTGAGTTGCTTTCCTTTAACAAAGCAGATCCAAGAACCTGTATGGGCAGCCACCCCAAGGACACTTGGGGTGCTTGCTGCTACAGGGTTTAGGTCTCATACCCTATCAACTTGACACCCATAAATCTGGCAAAAATAAATAAAATTCCATCTTTTCCTAATTAAATAATAAAAAAAATAACCAGCACCTACCTATTCTCCCTTCTACCTCTCCTTAGCACCTCTTTCTGAGAAAAATAAAACCTCTCTAATTATAACACAGTCAAGCAAAACATACCCTCACATTGACCATGTCCAAAAATGCTAATCTCACTCTGGAGCAGAGAGCTCGTTACCTCCCTGTCAGGAGACAAGCAGCATTTAAAATCATTGGTGCTCCAGAATCTTGATCATTGTGTTAACTAGAAGTCTTAAGTCTTTCAAATTGTTCATTTTTACAATGCTGTTCTTAAAGTATAAATTGTTTTCCTGGTTCTGTTCACTTCACTCTGCATCAGTTCCAGTGAGGTTCTTCCAACTTGTTTGTAGAATTCTACTTGTGTTCCCCCTGGGGAAGAGTCTTATGTAATTGAGGGGCTCATTTGGAATTAGAGAAGTTTCTTTCTGAGAGAAGCTCAGTTTTTTTCTTTTCCTTTGTTTTTTTTTGTTTTAGTCATTTGGTTTATTCCAATTTCCCATTTTTTTTTTTACCCTTTTTCCTTGGAGTGGGACAGGTACTTATAAGTTTTTGGCAGGCAGTAGTCTTTGAAAAATTCATAAAATGTCCTTTTCTTGAATGTGCATACAAATTTGCAATTTGTATTAGGTTTGATTACAATCTCCAGGCTCTTAAGATATAAAAGATTTGGCACATGGACTATTTGGGGAACTGGGTTAAATCCATTGAGAACTGTGGATCTTTTGAGACTTTTTAATACAGATGCTGGAGGAGGCACTTGAAAGGATAATACTTGAACTACATCATGACCCAAGAGAACTCCCAATAAGGAAATTCTCTCTACTAGGGTAGGTTGGCACCTCCTTTTTACCTCAGAGAATTGCCAGAAACATTGAGAGGAAGTGACTTGCCCAGGGTCACATAGCCAGCACGTGTCATAGATTGGGCTTGAACCTAAGATTTTCTGACTCAGAGACTTATTTTCTAATAATTACCCCATTTTTCTTCTCTGAGACTTCTCAGGGTAAGGGGGTAAGAAGAGGTTTAGGTGGTGCAGTGAATAGAGCACCGGCCCTGGAGTCAAGAAGACTTGAGTTCAAATCCAGCCTCAGACACTTAACACAAAAAACTAGCCATGTAACCTTGGGCAAGTCACTTAATCCCAATTGCCCTACCTTCCCCCCTCCAAAAAAAAAAAAAGAAGAGGTTTAGGTTTCAGATAGATTGGACCCCATTAAGGATGAGGCAAAACATCCATAACTGCCCTTGCTCAGTACCTCTTTTTCTGATATACCCAGATCAGATAAATCCGATGTATTTTTCTCTACCTTACCTGCCCAGGTATCCACTAAGTCCTGTACTCCATCCCTTAGGAAACTGTGGAACAACTAACAACTAGTCAGATTGGCATGATCATACCAGCCACCACCTTTGTGGGCAAATGCTGGGGTCATCTCAGGCCAAGTAATATAAAACCTCAAAATATTCAGGAAGTCATTCTTTGGGCTTCAGACTAAGGTCCTATGGATGGTTCCATTTTTTACTTGTTTGCAGTAAGGTTACTAAAAGAGGCCTAGAGGAGGTTCAGATCAAGAGAAGGAGCTCCATATAGTCAGTCCTTTTTGACGTTTTAAATTAAGAGGATTACCAGTGGCCACAAGAGGGAGCTAAGTGTATTAACTATACTTGACAAACTCCAAGAAAAATTTAGACTATCTAATATTAAACCTGGGAAGGACCTTATAGACATGTAATTAAGAGGTGTTTTTGTTTTAACTTTAGGGTCTGTGATCTCTTTTTCTAAAAACAAATCATATTTCAATGTAATTGGCTTTTTTTGTGACTTTGTATATTTTGTTTTATACATTTAAAACATTCTGAAAAAGGGGCTATGGGCTTCATCAGACTGCCAACGGGGTCTATAACCTACAAAAGTGTGATCTAATCTAACATTTTCGTTTTACAGATGAAGAAACTGAGGCTGGTTGGAGGGGAGAAATTAAAAGTAGTTATTGTGTCTTTATTGCAGCACATGATTTAGAATCAGAATAACTGTTGGATAGAAAAATTAGACTTCTGGATTTTGAATCACATACCCTGGATTCAAATCCTGGCTGTTACTTATCACTTGTGTGATTTGGCGAGAAGTGTGCTAGAACCAGTTCTAAATAGCACAACTGTTTTTTTTCTTCTAATTTTCAGTGTAAGCATTTACATTTCTGAAAGCCTCAAAGTTACACATTAGACTTGATTTATTGCTTTGTTGGTTGACTTAAATGATGGGGAAAATGTTAACAACTCAGGTTCAATTTTAAAAGATATACTGCATTCATTTCTTTTTCCTCAGAATGCTGCTTATTAAACATTTATCAGCACACCTATGCCTTGAGCCTTCTATAGTTCTCAGTTTCCTTATCTGTAAAGTGAGAGATTTGTACTAGACCTTTGTACTAGAGTTTTAAATCAAGTCCCAAAGGTAGCAATCCTGGATTTGTAATCAAAAGACTTGTGTTTATATCCCAGCCTTACCATCTCTGTGACCTCAAGCAAATCACCCTCATTGGGCTTCAGTTTTAACATCTGTATGGGATTTCTGGTGCCAAGATGGTAGACAGGAATGAACCCTCTGAAGCCCTCCCAGATACCCCTCTAAACAACTAGAAAACCACCTCAGAATTGGTCTGTGAGCAGGGAAGCAGCTTACCAGCCTGGCAGGAAAGGTCTGTCTCACTGGGGTGGGAGGGGATCAAGGTCTAAGAGCAGCAGTCTCACAGTAGGGGGCCTACAGCAAGGCTCCAAGCCTAGGGCAATCCACCAGTGAGGCCTGGCCCTCCAGCAAACCAACAGCCCCCCAGGCAAGTGAGAAGTTTGCTTAATGCCACAAAACCCCACCCCCAGCACAAGACACTAGCAACCCCATTGAAGACCAGGAGTGAAGCCCCAACCCAGGCCTGACCAACAGCAAGACCCCTGCCCCTGGAGCCTAGCAACAGAGAGAAAAACTGTTTTAATAGCAATCCAGCAGCATGGCCCTGTCCCTGGGACAGACCAGAAACAATATCATTCCTACAGAGCTAGGCACCAGAAAGATTCTGCAGGGTCCCACTCCTGGAACAGGCTAGCAGCTAAACCCCACACCCAGGGGAGGTCAACAGGGAGCTCTTCTCCCCCTCCCTCCAGTACAAGCCAGAAGAGAAGCCTACCCTCCAGAGAGAGCAAGCAGCTAAGCCCTGAAACCCAGTGAAAGCCAGCAGTAAGACCCAGAGCCCCAGCACAGAAAGCCTGGGACAATACAGGAGCAGAACCCAACTCACATAAAAATACAAAGTTAAAAAATAAAAATGCACAAAAAAACAAAAAAAGAACTTGACTGTAGAAAGTTACTATGGTGACAGGGAAGAACAAGGTACAAACTTGGAAGAAGACAATAGTATTAAAATGGCTACATGTGAAGCCTCAAAGAAAAATGTGATTTGGTCTCAGGTCCAAAAAGAATTCCTGAAGGAGCTTAAAAAGGGTTTTAAAAAGCAAATTAGAGAAGTAGAAACAATTTGGAAAAGAAATGAAAGTAATGTAAGAGAATCATAAAAAAAAGAGTAGCATGGGAAAAGATATCCCTAAAAAATAGAATTGGCCAAATGAGAAAAAGAAATATAAAAGCTCACTAAAGAGAATAATTCCTTAAAAATTACAATTAAACAAGTGGAAACTAATGATTCTATGAGATATCAGGAAACAATAAAACAAAATTTAAAAGTTTAAAAAATAGAAGAAAATGTGAAAAACCACTGATCTAGAAAATAGAGCCAGGAAAGATAATATAAGAATTATTGGACTACCTGAAAGCCAGGATAAAAAAAAAGCCTGGACAACATCTTTCAAGAAATTATTAAAGAAAACTGTCTGGATATATTAGAAGCAGAAGGCAAAATAGAAATTGAGAGAATCCACAGATCAGTGCCTGAAAGCGATCCCAAAATGGAAAACACCCAGGAACATCAAAGTCAAATTCCAGAGCTCACAAATCAAGGAAGAAGTATTGCAAGCAGCCAAAAAGAAACAATTCCAATATCATGGAGCTAAAATCAGAATTACACAAGATCTGGCAGTTCCAACATTATAGAATCAGAGGACTTAGAATATTACATATAAGGTAAAGGAATTAGGATTATACAAGAATTACCTACCCAGCAAAATTGAATATACTCTATCAGGGAAAGAAATGGATATTTAACGAAATAAAGGATTTTCAAGCACTTCTAATTAAAAGACCAGAGCTGAATAAAAAATTTGACCTCCAAGTATAAGACTTAATCAAGGGAAACATAAAAAGGCAAAAAAGAAACAAGAAAGAGAGAACATAAGAAATTCAATAATGTTAAACTGTTTATATTTCCATATGGCAAGATATTTGTAAATCTTAATTTTATTACTTAAAAGAGCAATTAGAAGGAGTATACAGAGATAGAAGGTATGTATATAAGGTGACTTTATTGGGATGACACCCCAAAAAACAAAATAAAGGGATGAGAAAGAAAACTGTATTGGAGGAAGAAAGAGAGGGGAGATTGAATGGGGTAAGTTTTCCACATAAAAGAGGCATGAAAGCTATTATAACAGAGGGAAATATGGGGCAGGGGGACGAGCAAAGCTTAAACCTTACTCTTATCAGAATTGATTCAAAGAAGGAATAACATACACATTCATTTAGCTATAGAAATCTATATTACCCTATAAGGAAGTAAAAAGGGAGCAGGATCATGGAAGGGGGAGGGAAGATTGACAGAAGGGAGGATATAATGGGGAAGGTGGTGATCAGAAGTAAAACACTTGTGAGGAAGGAAAGGGTAGGAGGTAAGAGACAGGGGGATAAACAGGTCTCTCCCATAAAATGGAAGTGGACAGTAGAATGGATTACAAACCAGAATCCTACAATATGTTGTTTATAAGAAACATTTTTGAAGCAGAGAGATACACTCAGGATAAAGGTAAGGTACTACAGCAGAATCTATTCTGTTTCAGCTGAAACAAAGAAAGCAGGGGTAGCAACTATAATCTCAGACAAAGCAAAAGCAAAAAATAGATTTAATTAAAAGAGATAAGGAAGGAAACTATATCTTGCTGAAAGATACAGGAATAAAGAATAAAGTGAGAGGTTTGTACTAGACCCCTTCGAGCTTTAAATCCAGTCCTGAAGGTAGCAATTCTGGATTTGTAGTCAAAAGACTTGTGTTTGTATCCTAGCCTTACCATCTCTGTGACCTCAGGCAAATCACCCTCTCTGGGCTTCAGTTTTAACATCTGTATGGGACTTCTGGTGCCAAGATGGTGGACAGAGGAATGAACCCTACCAAACATTTAAAGAACAATTAATCCCAATACTATATAAACTATTTGGAAAAATAGGCCCAGAAGGAATCCTACCAAATTCCTCTTATGACACAAATATGGTGCTGATACCTAGGAAGAGCCAAAACAAAGAAAAAAAAATTATAGAGCAATTTCCCTAATATTGATGCAAACAATCTAAAATAAAATACTAGCAAAGAGATTTACAGCAATATATCACAAGGTAGAATTTATACCAGGAATGCAGAACTGGTTTAATATTAGAAAAACTATCAGCATAATTGACCATATCAATAACAACACCAACAGAAATTATATAATTATATCAATAAATGCAGAAAAAAGCCTTTGAAAAAATACAGCACCCATTTTTATTAAAAACATGACCGGGGCAGCTAGGTGGTGCAGTGAATAGAGCACCGGCCTTGGAGTCAGGAGTAGCTGAGTTCAAATCCAGCCTCAGACACTTAACACTTACTAGCTGTGTAACCTTGGGCAAGTCATTTAGCCCCAATTGCCCTACCTTCCCCCTCCAAAAAGCAAAAAACAAAAACAAACATGAGAGAGCATAGGAATAAATGGAGCTTTCCTTTAAATTTAAGTAATTTTCATCTAAAACCATCAGCAATTATCTGTAATGGGAAAAAGCTAAGAGCCTTCCCAGTACAATCAGGGGGGAAGTAAGGATGCCCATTATAACTTCTGTTGTTTAATATTGTATTAGAAATGTTAGCTATAGCAATAAGAGAAGAAAGAGAAATGAAAGGAATTAGAATAGGCAATGAGGATATAAAGCTATCACTTTTTGCAAATGATATGATGTTATACTTAGAAAATCCTAGAGAATCATTGTATGTTCCTAGTCACCACTACTCTCCCAGGCTTTCTCCTTCCCTCCATGTGTGTGTCTGTGTGTGTATAGACGAAGGGGCTTGTACAAATAGTTGAAATGTTCTCAGTCACTATTATTCTCCCAGGGGTGTGCATGTGCATGTGTGTGTGTGTGTGTGTGTGTGTGTGTGTGTGTATGTGTATGGTAGGGAACTCTGTTGCAAAGTGTTATATAATGCTTTCCAAAGATAAACCATTTAGATCTGAAACACACCCCTACTTCATTCCCCTAGTGTAGGTAAATAACAGGTAACTGGATAGTATCAGCTTGTCAGTCTGAAGCATTTGGGAAAATAAGCTTATAAATAACCTGGGGAACAAAGTGTTATTTTTATTAGAGGGAATCTAATTCTAGCGAATAGATGGTCCTTTGAGTTTCACATGACTTTAAATAAACTGATATTGGAAAAATAGATATTGAACATTAATAATAATGATAATAGTAATACTAGTAACTGGCATTTATATAGTGCTTTAAGGTTTGAAAAGTGCTTTATATACATGATCTCATTTGAGTCTTACAGCAACCTTGTGAAAAAACTGCTATAGATATCTGCATTTTATAGATGAGTGTACTGAGGATGGCAGCTTAAATGACTTGTTCAGGGTCACAGAGGTGGTATCTAGGATGGGATCTAATGTTATAATATTCCAGTGTTTACTTGAGTCCCAACTATGTAGCCTGGTACGGTAGAAAGGGATTTGGCTCATCTATGTACTAGCTATATATGAGGCTTACTCTGAGCCAGTTTCCTCATCCATAAAACAGGGTGCTCAAGATCTCCCTATACAAATAAAATAAGAAGTCTTATCTCAAAATCAGCAAACCATGTCTTAAAGCTTTGGTTTCCTTATCTGTAAAGTAAGAATAATAATACTTGTACTATCTATATCCTAAGATTTTTTGTGAGGAAAGTGCTGTGTAAACTTTAAAATGCCATATGTAATGCTGAATTATTATTATTATTGTTATTGTAATTATTTCTTTCTCTGTAAGGGGAGTTGCTTTACCCTTGCATCTCCCTTTCCATATGGATGGCAGTTACACTAGGATATGATTTGAATTCAGTCTAAACAACTCTCGCAATTTATTAAGAGTCTAAAGAGGATGTGTGTGATTCCAGCTGTGAATGACTTCAACTCATTAGCACCATTGTCCTTTCTTTTGTTATTGTTTTTGATATCTTTGCCAAAAATGATTTCTTTGAAGCAAAGAAAAATAATACCCAAATATCCATATGCAATTAACCTTTTTTATTTTAAAAATATTTGTAAGAGATAGCTTTTGTAATTTTAGGGAACCGAGGAATAAAACATCTGTTCCACAAAGACGAACTCCTGAAGGCCTCTCTGTCCCTGTCACATGCTCGTTCGGTGCTCATCACCACTGGGTTCCCTACCCATTTCACTCATGACCCACCTGAAGAGACTGATGGTCCCCCAGGAGCCATTGCTATTGCTGCCATTTTGCAAGCTTTAGAAAAGGAGGTTGCCATTGTAGTTGATGAGAGAGCCATGAGCTTGCACAGAAAGATTATTGAAGACTCAGTCGATCAAGGTGAGTTGAACAAAAACAGAAGCATGTGGGCATGAATTAGATAACTTTTTCTCTAGGATAGTATGACCACTTTCAGCTCCCTAGGTTAGCCTTAGGCTGTGGAGGAGGCCTGGATTCAGTTTTATTCAAAACTACAAGCATTATTAAGTGTCTACAAATTGCTAAACAAGAGGTGTGTGTACTTATTTCCCAACTCTTCCCTTTTTGTAGGTTGTTGTTTGGTTGTTCAGTCCTGTCTGACTCTTCATGACCCTATGGACTATAGCATGCCAATGCTGTTCATGGAGTCATGAGGAGTTGGACATGACTAAAAGATATTGGAGTGATTTGCCATTTCCTTCTCCAGTTCTTTTTACAGGTGATGAAACTGAGGCAAACAAGATTAAGTGACTTGCCCAGGGTCATACAGCTAATATGTATCTGAAGCTAGATTTGAATTGAGGTCTTTCTGACTCGAGGCCCAGTGCTCTATTCCCTAAGCCACCTAACTACCTCTTTTGTGTGTAGTAGCACTCATCTAGAGTCGGAACAGGAATGTTTATCAGGTTATTAAAGCATCTAGAAATAGGTTAACATGTTGTGATGTCAGCTTTAGGTCACTACCCATCTCTACATCATTACCTCCTGATTCCCAATGGTGTTTAGTGGAGAATAGGTATTCTAACCTGTTTCCCATAGCCTGCTCCCTAGCCCTTCTCCTCCCAAAATTACACCCTCAGACAAACTTTTATGTTTTTATAATAAGAGGGCCTAAGTTCCAGAAAGTCACTGGTTTAAAATCACAGAGACTCTAGAGAGGCAACATAGGCACACAGATTTGTAATATGGAACACAGGAACACGGTGCTGAAAAGAACTTAGGAGGCCATTGAATTCAACATTTTCATTTTACAGATGAGGAAACTGAGGGAGACAAAGGTTCAGTGACTTGTTTAGGGTCATATAGCTAGTAGGTGCCTGAAGTGGGATTTGAACTTAGATCTTCCTGGCTTCAAGTCCTACCCTCTATGCAACATACCACCTAGCTGCTTATGCTGGCTGTTACCACTGACCCAACATCAAGGCCAATCACTTCACCACTTTGGGCCTCAGTTTCCTTTTCTGTAATTATCATTTGATCTTAATAGTCTCTTCCATATTTGAAGTATGGTGATTCTATTTCCCATTAGGCTTGTTGTTTTAGGAAGTAAACAGAGAATGATTTTGACTTCACTCTTTACAGCTGTCTTGACTGATTGATTTTTTGCTGACCAACTTCCTAGAGTCACCTTGATTCTCTGTAATCAATCTCCTGAAATCTCAAGCTATGGACTCCCACTGTACATGACATCTGATCCCCATCTAGCTCAGCCTGGGATTCGAATGGATGATTTGATACAGTGGATTTTGGAAAGTTTTCATTAAATCTGGAAGAAAAAAGACCAAGATGGTGTGGCTAGGCGGTGCTGTGAATAGACCTGGAGTCAGGAGGACCTGAGTTCAAATTTGGCCTCAGACATTTAACACTTAGTAGCCTTGTGACCTTGGGCAAATCACTTAACCCCAGTTGCCCTGCCTTCCCCGCCCCAAAAAAGCAAAAGAAAAAGATGAAGACCTTTAGGTCTTTCAGTTGTAATTATTTCCACCCAACTTGTGACTTGAATGTCAGTGACTTTCAGTTACCTGGGGAAAATCTAAGATTGTGAGGTAGAAATTCCATCTGGATGAGAATGGGGATATTCTTCCACTTATTTTTTTTTTTTATTTTTAAGCAATCAGGGTTAAGTAACTTGCTCAAGGTTATACGGCCCGTTATTTCTGGGTGTGGTGCTGAGTATCTGAGCCCAGATTTGATCTAGGTCATCCCAACACTGGAGCCGGTGCTCTTACTCGCTGAGCCACCTGGCCACCCCTAAGAAATTGGGGTTAAGTAACTTGCTCAAGGTTATATGGCCAGGTGTTTCTGGGTGGGTGCTAAGTGTCTGAGCCCGGGATTCCATCTCCAGGTCATCACAACACTGGAGCCGGTGCTCTTACTCGCTGTGCTACCTGGCCGCCCCTATTCATCCACTTATTATAATGCTCACATCTCACTCATGATAAATTTATGGTTGGTAATATAATCTGGATCCTCATCACTGCTCTGTAATTCTACTCTACTCTTATTAACTCTATCACTCATTTCCCAGAATTCTTCTCATTTTCTAATGCATCCCTTCACCCTCAAAGCTTAATGTTATAGCCTCCTTAATTGACAAAAGTGAGGCCATCTGAAGAGAACTCCCTTAACATTTCACAGCATCCCCCCCCCATCCTCCCTTCTCTCCATCCTGTCTCAGAGGAAGAAGTGGACCTACTCCTTGCTATGGTTATCTGCATCAAAAATCCCCTTCTGCCTTCCTGGGGACCTTGAAACTTTTCTTTTTTTATTCTTTGTTCTTGGCAATCTCTAGGGCTTCAATGATGATTTATATGCAAATAATTCACAAATATATGTATATAATATGTATATATACATACAAATACATGCACATACATACGTGTATCTATAATGTGTGTGTATATATATATATATATATGTATGCATATTAAAAGAGGGGGAAGGGGAAGGAAGGATGGAGAGGTCACTAGGTGGCACAGTGCTGGAAATGGTGTTAGGAAGACCTGAGTTCAAATGTGACTTTAGACACTTATTAATTGCATGGTCCTGGGTAAGTCACTTAATATTTCTCAGTCTCAGTCTCCTCATCTGTAAAATGAGGATAATAATAGTACCTATCTCCTTGGCTTGTTGTAAGGATAAAATGAGACATTTGTAAATGACTTTGCAACCTCAAAGCACAATATAAATGCTAAACTTTATTTTTATTGTTGTTGTTATTATTACCATATCTATATGACTAGTTTTCACCTGTCTCCAGAGTTCTACTCCCATATTTTCAATTACCTGAATGTCTGCAGCCGAATGCCTCGATGAAACCTCAAACTGAGGGTGCTCCAAACCATACTTACTATCTTGCCCTCTCAACTATCTGCTTCTCCCAACTTCACCATTCCAGTTATTATCACTACCATTCACTCAGTCTTCAAAATCTTCATGGTTTTTTTTTTTGATACTTCCTTTGCCTTCTTATGTTAAACCAGTTACCAAGTCCTATCAACTCTACCTCTAGAATATCACTGGGATATTCTCCTCTCTGTTCCCTCTGCTTCCACCCTATTATAGGCCCTTACTACTACCCTCTTGTGCTAGTGCAATAATTTCCTAATGGGTCTTCCAATCCCTCTTCTCTCCCTCCTCCAAACCATGCTTTGCTCTGCTGTCAGATTAATCTTCCTTATTTAATTACCAGGGAGTGCTACTGGCCAAGTGCCTGATCCTTTTCAGTGGTATGGGCCAAGTGTGGATGTTCTGGCCTAGACCAGAGGGTACTCAGAGGTAACATTATGTTCTCTATGGTCTTGAGAGAGCTACCTCTTTCCCAGAACTGCCCTTTTTGTGGGTGGCAACACTCATCTGATGAGTCTCAAAGTGTGGTATGTGTGTATTTTATGCAATTGACTCTTATGGCCTGTGGTGTCCACACCCCCTGGGAAATTCGGCTAGCTTTGCTTCCCTGCTGTGTTTTAGGACTTTAAACACAAAAGTATGCATAATGAAATCGATCATATAATCATAGCTTACCTGCATATAGTTCTTTACAAAGCCATAAAAAGGAGGAAAAGACTAAATGTATCTAATCAATAATCACATGCACTAGGTTCCCATACTTTTCAGAACTTCTAGTCTCTAGGCAGGCCTTTCTTCCCAAAGGGGAGAAAAACGATCTATTCTCTGTTTCAATAGCTATCATTTATAGTGCTTTCAGGTTTGCAAAGTATTTTTCAGATCTTATCTCATTTGATCCACACAACAACCCTGTGAGCTAAGTACTATTATTAAACTTATTTTAGAAATGAAGAAACAGAGGCTGAAGGAGGTTAAGTTACTTGTCCAAGGCCACAGTTAATCAATATTTTGGAGGCAAGATTTGTACTCAGTTCTTTCTGAGTTCAAGTCTGTCATCCTATTCAACTAGGCGACCTAACTGCCTCTTAACTAATATCTGCCAGAGACATAACTTATTAACAGACAAACAATCTTGCCTAGATAGAAATTTCATTCAACAGAATTCCTCTTGCTGATCAGAAAAGCCCTCTAATGTAAGCAATTTCTAACACACGTTTTAGTAATAATAAAACACAAGATGAAGAAATTCAAGAGCAGTGAAAAAAAGTGCATAGGATAAGCTGATGCATGTTTATTGATGATGACAGTGGTGATTTCCAAGATGGTAGCTTGTGGCACAGTGGATAGAGGCCCTGGAATCAGGAAGGCCTGAGTTAGAATCAAGCGTTGGTCATGTCCTAGCCATGTGACCTTGGGCAAGCCATTTAATCTCTGTTTATCTCAGTTTTCTCAACTGTAAAATGGGATCATGATAGCACCTACCTCACATGTTGTTGTGGGAGTGAAATGAGCTATTTGTAAAAGCACTAAGCACAGTGCCTGGCACATAGTAGGTGCTATATAAATAATTATTCCCATCCCAAATGCAATTCTGAAGGATAGTCTCATCTGTTTTCTTTATTTCAGATATTCTGAAGACAACTATACCTCTTTTAAGTTACCAAGGTGAGGGAGTAGGATCAGCTTTCACATTTTTGTGTAAGGATGGGGATCCCAAGTCACCAAGGTATGTCCTATCCTACAGTATTATGTGAAAAGTTTAGAGTTCTGTGACTGTTTCCCTCAAGGTGAAGTAACATTCTGCTTGCTCATTCATTCACTAAATTTTTTCATTCAAGAATTTTAAAAAATCTATTTCTTTATAAACCCAAAGATCCAAGATTTTAAGACAAAAACTCATTATTTGACAAAAACTGCTGGGAAAACTGGAAAACAGTATGACAGAAACTAGGTATAGACCAATGTAGGTATAGACCCCTGTATGCCAAGACAAGATCAAAATGGGTACATAATTTAGACATAAAGGGTGATACCATAAGAACATTAGGAGAGCGTGGAATAGTTTACCCATCAAATCTATGAAAAATGAAGAATTTAGGACCAAACAAGATAGAGAGTACATTATGAAATATAAATGGATAATTTTGATGAGCTATAATTTAAAAGTTTTACACAAACAAAACCAATGTAACTAAGATTAGAAAAAAAAGCAGAAACGGGGTGGGGGCGGGGATTTTCCAACAAGTATTTCTAATAAAGGTCTTATTTCTCATATATATAGAGAACTGAGCCAAATTTATAAGAATACAAATAATTTCCCAGTTGATAGATGGTCAAAGGATATGAACAGCAATTTTCAGACAAAGAAATCAATGCTCAAAATCTCTATTGATTAGAGAAGTGCAAATTAAAACAACTGTTAGGTACCATCTCACACCCATCAAATTGGCCAATATGACAAAAAAGGAAAATACTGGAGAGCAACTGGGATATTAATGTCCTGGTGGTGGAGTTGTGAACTGATCCAACCATTCTGGAGAACAGTTTGGAACAGTTCCCAAAGATCTATAAAACTGATCCAGAAATACAACGACTAGGTCTGTACCCAAAAAAATTTCAGAAAGGGAAAAAGAACCTATTTAGGTTTTTTTTTTGTTTGTTTTTGCTTTCTGGAGAGGGGAGGGCAGGGCAATTGGGGTTAAGTGACTTGCCCAAGGTCACATGGCTAGTGTTAAGTATCTGAGGCTTGGATTTGAACTCAGGTTCTCTTGACACCAGGGTCCATGCTCTATTCACTGTGATACCTAGCTGCCCCTAAAAGAACCTATTTGTACAAAAGTATTTATGGTGGCTAAGGATTGGAAAATGAGGGGATGCCCATCAATTGTGGGATGACTAAACAAGCTGTGGTAAATGATTGTAATGAAATGTTATTGTGCTATAAGAAATGACAAGCAGGGTGATGTTTTTTCCTTTTTTTTTCCTTTTGGAGGGAAATTGGGGTTAGGTAACTTGCCCAAGGTTACACAGCTAGTTTCTTTGTGTGGGTGTTAAGTGTCTGAGGCCAGAACCGAACTCAGGTCCTCCTGACTCCGGGAACGACACTTTACTCACTGCACCACCCAGCCGCTCCAGGGTGATTTTTTAAAACCTTGGAAAGCTTTACATTAACTGATACAAAGTGATATGAGCAGAACCATGACAATCCCCAAAAATGTTCTCCACCTCCAGGAAAGATCAGATGTAATCTGAATGCAAATCGAAGTGTGCTATTTTTTACCTTCTTCCTTTCCTTCCTTCCTTCCTTCCTTCCTTCCTTCCTTCCTTCCTTCCTTTTGGTTTTCTTGTACAAAGTGACTAATTTAGAAGTACTTTTCATAATTGCACATGTATAACCTATATCAGATTACCATCTTTTTGAGGTATGGAGAAGGAGGGAGGTATAGAAAAAACTTAAAAGAAAATGAATATTAAAAATTGTTTTTACATATAATTGGGAAAAATTAAAATGTCATTTAAAAAACTATTCTGTTCAAGGTCTTATGCTAAGTGCTGAAGATAAAAGATAATGACAGTATGGTCCCCACTCTCAAAGAATTTACAACCTACTAATGGGATAAATAATAATCAAATATATGTGTGTATTATTATTATATGTGTATTATTATGTATATATGTATATATTGCACATATATATGATGCAAGATAGTATGTGATATTGGCAAAAAAGTACCTAATCAAAACATTAAAAAAACAGGAAGGATGATGTTTTCTTTTAGTTGGGAGGACAAAGGAGGGCTTTATGAAGGAGTTATCTGAATTGGCCTTAAAGGAAGAAAAGCATTCTAACCAGTATCAATGTGAAAGATGTGTTTTCTAACTATGGATATTGACCTGTACTTGGTATAGAGGTAAGAGCATGTGGCATGAAGGGGAAGGAGAGTGAAGTAAATCTGGAAGAGTTAATTGGATCCAGAGTACAGAGCATCTTAAGTGTTAGGCTAAGGAATCTGTATTCTCTCCTAGAGGCAATAGGAAGCCACTAGAGGTTTTTGAGCAGAGGAGTGACATGGTCAGCCTTGTGTATTAGAATGATTGTTTTAGTAACTGTGTGAAGGATGGATTAGTGAGGGGACAGATAGGATGCAGTGTGATAGTAATGGCAATTAAAGATTCCCCTGTATTGGCTTGGTTTTCAAATTGATTGTGTTAAAGCCCAGAGTTTGTTAATCCCACCTGTGGGATGGGCTTGTTGATGTGAAAAGAAAGTCCTGAACTGGGAGGAGCTGGTGACGTAGATTTGGAGAGACAAGAGAGAGACTAAGAGAATTGCTGGTGGCCGCTTTGAATTGCCCTGGACTTTTGAGACCTGCCCCCTGAGCTGCCAAGGACTGAGGAGACATGGCTGTTTTGCTGGTACTTTGTCTGTCTGTTTTGATGTTGTTTTGCCAGATTTGTCCACTGGTGAAAGACAGTCCTTTTGTTGAAGAAGTCCTGGAACCTGGCTGTTGGCTAAGAGCTCCTGAGACTGTCCTGCAGACAGAGAGTGAATACTGTCCACTGGTGAAGGACAGTGCTGTTGTTGCAGGGGTCTGGAGACTGTCCTGCAGACAGAGTGAATACTGTCCACTGGTGAAGGACAGTGCTGTTGTTGCAGGGGTCTGGGAGCCTTTCTGTTGGTTCAGAAGCCCTGAAGAAGGATTTTCTTGTTGTATGTTTACAGAAATCCTGGGAGAGGGCTTTGCTAATGTGTTCAGGGGTTCTAGGACTGTTCTACAGACAGAGGATAAATTCATGAAGGGATTGGCAATGTATCTTGTGGCCTTGCTAAGCCTTGTCTCCCCAGGAACTAAGATTGCTGAGAAC
>NW_027186142.1:0-19709 GCF_028583685.1 Petaurus breviceps papuanus | reverse complement strand
TGCTCCTTTCCTACCTTTCATGTACTCTCCCATATTGTAATGCCATCCTGCAAAAGGAACATTTACCTGTAGGCCGGTGGAGCACCAGGTCACTTCTTTACTGTCGTCTTTTTGAGATTTCCACCTTTACCTTTCTCTCTTTGTAAACATCTAGAAAGAAATTTCTTAATGAACTTTCTGTTGTCACTCTGTTGCTGTTGATATCTACATTTATTCACTCCTCTTGTATTTCTGTTGTTTGGAGTGTTTAAGCTATGAATAGTCTCTGTAGTTCTGGTTTTCTTTCTCAAAATGTTTCAAACTCTCCTTTATCATTAAATATCCATCTTATGTCCTGTATAGTTAAGCATAATTCATAGCATAGGTCAACCTAGATATATCTTGAGCTACAGTGGTCTTTGAAAAACATTATTCCATTCTGTCCTCCTTTTTCTAGTGGGTACTGAATAGTCTTTCATTCTTTGAGCATACTTTGCTTTGTATTTGAATGGCTTTCTCTGAGTGCTTATGGAGCTTATTTTTTAAACTGAATTGTTAAATTTAACCACTTGTTTTAGGAATGTATATTTTAAAGATCTTCCTTGCCTCTAGGTTAAGTGCACCTGGAGCCTGTGGTAGGAGGCTTGCTTTTCAGGAATGCCCACCCCTTGGTGTTCTGTGATTTGGCAGTGGGTCAAGAGTGTTATTACATTCTCTGACCCAGGAGAAGGCTATATAATCCCTGATGTGAGAATTTGTTTTGGGGCTCACTTTGAGAAGTGTTGTATGATTTGACCAGATAAGACTCTGGGCAGTCATTGGGAGTCCCCCCGATTTGAAATCCCAGCTGTTGATGCTTCCCTCTCTGCTAACTGTGATTAGGTATGGATGTATCTAATGGTTGGACAGTTTGGAATCCTGTCTGCTGAAATGTTTCTCTGTCTTGTAACTTCTGCTTGTAACCTCTATATACTTTGAAGTTCGGGGTGCTAACCTTTTTCCCCTGAACCAGGTAAATGATACATGTTTGATGGATTAAAGCAAGATTGTTAACCCATTTTGAGTTGCTTTCCTTTATAAAAGCAGATCTTTTGTGTTTGGCTGTGTTGGCAGCCACCCTGGGGGTGCTGGGGCGCTTACTGCTACACCACTATGTATCTTAGAGTTTGCAGTCTTGTCTTTTGTTTTGTTTTGTTTTTCCTGAAGGTAGTCTAGGAATTATTTCAATTGGAATTTCATTTTCTATGTTCAGCAGTTCTGGAAAAGTATCTTCTTTTATTTCCTTCATAATGTTCTTAAGGTTTTTTGTCTTGTCATGTTCTTCTAGGAAACCTATGATTCTTAGGTTGATTCTGTCCATCCTATCTACAAGATCCAAATGTTTTTTTTTTCTTTTAAAATGAGGATTTAAAAAAAAATATATCCTTGTTTTGTTTTTGCTTTTCTCCTATGTTGTCTTTCACTTTTGTGTATTTACATTCTAAATTGATTATTCTCTTCTTTCTTGCTTTGGTGAGGCTTGCCATTGCAGATTATATTCTTTTTTAATTCTTCTCATTATTATTTGATGTGCAGGACAAAAATTCTGTTCTCATAATTCTAATTCCACTTCTTAATGACTTAGAAACATT
This sequence comes from Petaurus breviceps papuanus, assembly GCF_028583685.1. Classification (NCBI taxonomy): domain Eukaryota; kingdom Metazoa; phylum Chordata; class Mammalia; order Diprotodontia; family Petauridae; genus Petaurus; species Petaurus breviceps. The sequence continues at coordinate 18,099 of NW_027186142.1, read as the reverse complement.
ATGTTGTTGGACCATATTCTACTCAACTTCCATAGGATCCTCTGTCCCATGAAATATTAGATTATTTTCCTTCATTTTGCAGAGTTTATTCAAAGATGCCTGAACTCATTTACTAAATCTAAAGGTCATATTTCCTTCTGTTATTTTTTCCCTTTTGATTTATTTGTTTATTTTCAAGGAAGATCTTTGAGATTTTTTCTTCCTGGAATGTTTGGCATATTTAGCTTCTCATCTCCCCACCTTCTTTATTTTCCTTATCACTTGCTTCTGACTTCCTCCCCTCTGACTGTGGTTTCCTTAGTGTCTGGATCTCAAAGCATTTCCACCTCCTTTCTTACTGAGCAATTTACAGATCACCAGTACAGGTCTCTGCCCCAAATGATTTTTGGGTGATCAGAATTGGTCCCAGATGGATTCTGTGCTCTTTCCTCAGGCTCTGTGAAATGCCATACAGTTTCCCACATACACCGTGTCTTCCCACATACATAGTATCCTATCCTAGTGACCTGTCCCATTCTCTCTTTTCCTTAGTACCTTAGCTCAGAATCAGTTGTTCAGAGCTTCATTTCCCCAGTTCAGAGCTGCTTGTAATCCAGAGCTTCATAGCTTTAAAGCTTATGGCTTGCAGCCCCTGGAAGGATTTTGCTCTTGAAAGGCTTTTTTTTTTCCAAATTGACTGTTTCAAGTCAAGGAAACTGGCACAGCCTGGAGCCAGGGTCTCTATGGCACTAGAAGGAGTGGATATAGTGGGGATCAGGGTGTAGGGATGGGTTTTGATACAGGCTTGCATAGTGTCTATACATATGCTAGTACAACCTTGTTCCATGTAGCATGTAAAGTGGGGAAGGGGTGCTGAGTAAACTCAGGATCAGTGAGCACCAGTTCCTAGGTTTGGGTTGGTTTTTACCTTCTTTTGGATTCTTTGGGGTCTAGACTATGGAAATATCTGAAGTTGCTTTACCTTAGGCACACACTAACTGCTTGGGGGGGAGGGGTTTGAGAGGTTGTGGGGATCAACAAAAATGATGAGTTCATCATACTGTTAATCACATGACCATGAAGTAAAGAATAGACACATAGCGAAATGAAGGGCTTGCAGACATTCCTGATGAAAAGATAAGAACTGAATAGAAAATTTGACATAAAAAGCTAAATACAGTGAGAAACCACAAGAGACTTATTAAGCTAAACTGTTTACATTCCTACATGAAAGATGGTACATGTAACTCATAAGAACTATATCTTCATTAGGGCAGTTAGAAGGTGTCCATTTAGAAAGATGGCAGCTAAATGGCACAGTGAGTAGACTTCTGTACCTGGAATCAGGACTATTCATCTTCTTCAGTTTATGTCTGTCCTCAGACACTTGCTAGCTACGTATCCTTAGGCAAGTGACTTGACTCTATTTACCTCAGTTTCCTCATCTGTAGAATGAGCTACAGAAGGAAACTGCAAACTACTCTAGTATCTTTGCCAAAAAAAATGGGGTCACAGAGAGTCAGACACAATTGAAATAACTGAACAACTTAGACAGAGGGTGTGGATGTGACTCTATTATAATGGGATGATCTCATAAAAATGGAAGGGTGAGAAAAAGGGATGCATTGGGAGAAGAGGAAAGGGAGAGAAAAATGGAGGAAATTCTCACATAAAAGAGGCACACAAAGAAGGTTTTACAACATAGGGAGAAAGGAGAGTAATAGGCAGCACTTGAAGCTTAGTCTCATCTGATGAACTGGTTCAAAGACAGAGGACTTTTAACTGGTTCAAAGAGGGACAAATACACACATAGGCACACACATGTATAGATATTCTTACCCTACAAGGAAGTAGGAAGGGAAGAGTGTGGTGTGTGATAAGGGGTGAGTGATAATAGGGAAGGTAGATTAAGAAAGATTACAAAAAGCAAAACAGACTTTGGAAGAGATGAAGTTAGAAAATAGAATGATAAATAGAAGAAAATAGAACTGAGAAAAATACAGTTAAGAATAATAACTGTGAAGGGCAATGGGATCAATTCACCCATAAAATAGAAGAGAATAGCAGAATAGATTAGAAACCAGAATTCAAGAATATGTTGTTTACAAGAAACAAATAGAAACACACAAACACACAGTTAAAATAAGTAGCCAGAGCAGAATACAATATGCTATAGTTGAAGTAAATTTAACAATTGGCTCTTTCCAGCTGGTATGACATATTTCTTGCATACCCTTGCATATAAGTACAGGCAATCCTCAACTTTCATGAGGGTAACATTTCTGGAAAATGATGCAAAAGTAAAATATGCAAATGTTCATACTTTAAACCTATGGGAAACAGGGAATTTCAGTGCCATGATCACCAATAATTATTGTTTCACTTGATATTTCTGAAAATTCAATTTTCTGCACATAATTCTTTTTAACAAAACATTCATAGTTAAAAGGTGAATTTTTTTTAAAACACTAACCATGAAATAATCCATAAAATGCAGTACACAATATAAATTGGTAACATGCAAAACATTTATCTCAATTGTAATTCCCTTGAATTCTGTGACTTTTTGTACTAATATCTTAATGAAAAATTAATTTCAGACAATATTCATGTTTTATAATACATGAAACCTATAAAACCATAAATACTATACTTCAAGTAAAATCCTTAAAATCAAAACATTTTATCCTGACTCTTACCTTCATCTGTGTCAGATGGCAGTGTGAAGGCATTGGAATATATGTATACATGTATATGCATATGTAAGATATGTGTGTATGTATATATGTATGTAGGTAGGTAGGTATGTAACGCTTTGAAAAATATGGGAGAAGTTACTGAAACTTTAGTTGCTGAACCCAGTCCGCCACTACTCTAGCAGCATTAGTTTCATGTGCCCTCATCTCCAGTGTATTTTAAGAATGCCAGCAATCCTAGGAGTAGAGCCACTGCTTACCAAGAACTTGACAGGAAGAGCGCCTCCTCCTTCTCTCAGTACTCCAAGTCATGCAGCTGCTTTCCTCTCCTCCACTCTCTCTATGCACAGAAGTGCTTGCTTCCTGAGTGAGCTGGGAGGAGCTATAGGAAACAGAGAGATTTTGCCCCTAACAGTTTTCCCATTTTCTCAGAAGACACTGAGACTGGTGATATCTCAATATCACCTCCAGTTGCCAACACAAAAGTGAAAATGAGGTTTCTAATAAAACATGCAAGTGCTTGAAGTTGTGAAAGTAAACATGCAAATGTTAAAGATCAACTAGTGTAAATAAAATATATACAGAATAACCATAAGACCATTTTAGGGAAGTACTGGCAGTTGCAGTTATCAGGAAAGGTTTTGTATAGGAGACAGGAATGTATGTATCTATTATTGAGCTCAGCTTAGGAATTCTAAGAATTAGAAATGAGGAGAAAAGCTTATTATAGGCATGAGAGATAGCCTGAACAAAGACACATGGGATGTTCTATGTGATCCATATATAATGTGGTAAATTACAGGAAAGCCTCTTTGAATAGAATGTGAGAAGTCTTGATTTAATTTGACGTTTCCACCTGTTGTCCCTCCTTCTGCTCTCTGGGGCAAAACAAACAAATAAACAAATCAGCAAACTGTCTTTCATGCCATAGTTTCTTTCAAAAAAATCAAGTGTATTTTATCTTCATGAAGAAACATACTAATTCCCTCTACCTTAGCAACCACATCCCCATGCAGGCAGGAGAAACAAACCCATCTTAAAAACATGAATAATCAAGCAAAGCAAATTCCTGCATTAGGAAAGTAAATGTTTCATTCTGCATTCTAAATCCTTCACCTCACTATGAGGAGCTCAGTAGTCTGGTTCATTCAGAGTCCTCTGGAGCTGTGGCTAGTCATAGTGCTGACAACAATTCTAAATCTTTTTGTTTGTCCAATACAACTAACTAGTACTGTGGTTATTATATAAATTATTCTCTTGGTTCTCCTCACTTAAAAATACTCCCAGGTTTCTCTGAAATCATCATCATTTCTTATAGAAAATGATCTTATAGATCACCATTCATCATTTCTTACAGAAAAAAAATTTTTTTTTCTCATTTACTTGCTTGTTTGAAGTTTGGTTGGAGTTCTTTTATTTGTACAAAACTTTTACATTTTATGTTATCAAAATCATCCATTTTACCCTTTAAGACCTATTTATCTCTTATTCAGTTAAAAATTTTTCCACCTATCCATATATCTGACAGGGAGTTTTTTCTTTGTTCTTCTAATTTGTTTTGATGTTATCATTCATGATTTGAGACTAAATCATGCATCCACAGGAGCTTATCTTCTTATACACTATAAGATCTTGTTCTACATTTAGTTTTTGCCAGACTGCTTTCCATCTTTCCAATTTATTTTCGTGAAATAACAAGATTTTTCCCCAATATTCAGATTGTTGAGTTTATCAAATACTAAGATACTATGCTTATTTGCTTCTATATACTGTGATCAACCTCTCTATTTCTCAACCAGTACCAAATTGTTTTGATGATTAGTGCTTTGTAGCATACTTTGAGATGTAGAACTACTAGATTTCCTGCCTTCTCATTACTTTCATTAATTCCTTTTATATTCTTGATCTTGTGTTCCTCTAGATGAATTTTGTTATTATTTTCTCTAGCTCCATAAAATAACCCTTAGGTACTTTGATTAGTATGACATTGTCTAAGTAAATTACTTTACTTGGTACTGTCATTAATATTATATTGGTTCATTCTATCTATAAACAGTTGAAATTCCTCCAGTTATATAGTTTTCTATCTGTCTAAAGAGGGTTTTATAATTATGTTCCTATAATTCTTATGTACATTTTGACAAGTAGACTACCAAGTATTTTATGCTTTTGTGTTTATTTTAAATGCAATTGCTCTTTTTATCTCTTTCCCTTGGTCTTTGTTACTTATATGAAGAAATATTGATGGCTTCTGTGAGTTTATTTTATATCCTGCAACTTTACTGAAGTTGATGGATGTTTTCATTAGTTTCTTTTAGTTGACTTTCAAGAGTTCTGTAAGTCATCTTATCTGCAAAAAGTGATCACTTTGTTTTGTCTTTGATAGGCTTATTATTTTAATGACTTTAAAATTTTTTTATTATTGTAGCTAACATTTCTATCATAACATTGAATTGTAAGGGCAATAATGAAAGATGCTTTACTCCTGATCTGATGGGAAAAGTCTCCATTTCATCTCTATTGCAATCAATGTTGGCTCTTGGTTTTGGAAATATTCTACTTCCCATATAAAGGCAAGAATTATTTATTCCTACACTTTTCAGTGTTTTTTTTTTAACAAGAATCTGTGTTATGTTACGTCAATATTTTTTTTATCTATAGGTATAATTATATTTTTTGTTGTTCTTAATTTGATCAATTGCATTGATAGTTTTCCAATATTGAACCAGTTTTGCATTTCTTTTTTTTAATGTTGTTTTAAATGTTTTCGCTCTTTCCACATACTCTTCCATTCATTGAGAAGGTAAATATGTAAATTATATATATATATATGTGTGTGTGTGTGTGTGTATATATTATATATATATATATATATATATATATATATATATATAAGCATTCTACATGTGAAGCCTTGTGAAGCAAATTTCCTCATTAAAAAGGTGAGGGTGGATGGATAGGAAAAGATAAGTAAATAAAATTAAGAGAAAAAAGCCATGCTTCCATCTGTGTTCTGAGTCTCAGTTCTGTATCTGGAGATGACAGCATTTTTTCAGCATGAACCCTTTGGAATTATCATGGATCATTTTATTGATAAGAGTTGTAAAGTTGATCACCATTACAATACTGCTGTTACTGTGTACATTGCTCTCGTGGTTCTGCTCACTTCATTCTGCATAAGTTCATCTGTCTTCTCAGGTTTTATTTTTTCTTCTTAAATTGTCCTACTTTTCATCTCTTAAAGCAAAGCAACATTCCATAAAAACCATATACAATAAGTTGTTCAGCCATGCCCCAGTTAATTGACATCCCCTTTGTTATTATTTCTTTCCCATCACAAAAAGAGAAACTATAAATATTTTTGTTCCTCTGAGTCCTTTTCTTTTTTCTTCAATTTCTTTGGGGTATAGACCTAGTACTGCTACTTCAAGGGTAGGCACAGATTTATAGTTCTTTGGGAACAATTCAGAATTGTTATCTAAAATGCTTCATAGCTCCACCCATAGTGCATCAAATCTCCTACAGCATTTGCCATTTTCCTCTCCTGTCATCTTAATCAATCTGATGGCTGTCAGGTGGCTTCTCAGAGTTGTTTTAATTTGCATGTCCCTAATTAGTGATTTAGATTATTTTTCATATGACTGTTAATAGCTTTGATTTCTTCTGAAAACTTCTTGTTCATATTCTTTATCATTTGCCAATTGTAGAATGTCTCTCATTTTTAATATATTTGATTATATATGCATATATATATATATATATATATATATATATAATCTTGTAATCTCCTGTTTCATTGCAAACTCTTCCCCATATCTATAGATCTAACAGGTATTTTTCTTTTACCCTACTCCCCTAATTTGCTTATGATCTCACTCTTTATGACTAAATCATGAATATATTTTGAGCTTATCTTGGTATATGTTGTGAGAGATTGGTCTATGATTAGTTTCTATAAGACTTATTTCAAGTTCCCCCCCCCACAGTGGTTATTTTTGTTTTGTTCTCACAAGATATTGAGTTCTTGCCCTCATAAATGGGATCTTTGGATTTATCAAACACTAGTTTACTAATACTAATTTTCTTTGATATATTGTGTACCTAATATATACTTTTGATTAACCCCTCTATTTCTTATCCAGCACCAAATGTTTTGATGATTAGCACTTTGTAGTATAATTTAAGATTTACTACTCTAGATCAATTTAATTCACTTTTTCATTGATTCCCTTGATTTTCTTGAATTTTATTTTCCATGTGAATGTTGCTGTCATTTTTCTAGCTCTATAAAATAATTATTTGGTAGTTTCATAGGTATGGCAACAAATACATAAATTAATTTAGATATTATTATCACATTTGTTATATTTTATTGGCCTACCCACGAGCAATTAACCTTTCTCCAGTTGTTTAAATATGTCTTTATGTGCATGTGAAGATTGTTTCATATTTGTATTCATATAATTTCTGTGTGTGTCTTGGCAGGTACCCTAGTCCTCTATTTCTGGCATAGATTCTGCCTAGTCATAGTATATATAATCTTTGTAATGCCATAGTCTCCTTGCTAAAATATCATTCAAAATTTCTCCACAATGTTGATTTCTCTAATTTGACTTTCCTTGTTTTTGGCATTAAGCTGTGGTTATTGCTGTTGCTGCTGCTGTTTTTTTTTTTTTATTTTGTCCAACTCTTTATGACCCCACTTGGCAAAGATACTGGAGTGGTTTGTTATTTCCTTCTACAGCTCATTTTACATATTAAAAAAAAAAACTGAGATAAGTAAGATTATGTGACTAGCACAAGATCACACAGCTAATAAATGCCTGAAACTGGATTTGAAATCAGGTCTTCCTAATTCCAGACTGTACTCTATCCATTTATCACATAGCTGCCTCTGATATAAAACTACATTTATATGAAAAAGGGATTTCATAACAGCTTTTGTTATCTTTCTATTTTTGAAGCAGTTTTTGTAGTGTTGGAATTTATTATTCTTTGAATGTCTGAAAGCTACAGATTACTTGTAAATCCATCTCATCCTGAGTTTTTATTTTCCCATTTGGATTAATTTATGGCTTACTTAATTTTGTTTTCTTAAACCAAATTAAGTTCCATTCTTTTGTGGTTAATTTAAGTGTTTTCTCTTTTTTCTATTCCATTTAAATCAACAATTTTATTGACATATAAATGGGTAAAATAGTTTCTAAGAACTTCTTTTATTTCTTCTTCATTTGTTGTGAATTCCTATTTTTCTTTTTGATGTTCATAACATTTTCTTTTTTAAATTAGCTAATAATATATATTTTTAAATATCTATTTTATATTTAATTCAACTCTTTACTTCATGTTTTATTAAGTTCTTCTTTGATATTTAATATCTATATTATATTTTCCAGGATTCTATCATATTTAACCTTTCTAAAATTCTAATCTGGTTCTTAATTTCATTTTTGTTCATTTTAGCTGGATTTATCAAGGCCTAATGGGGGGGAGGGTGGCAAATTGAAGCTCCTACAGTCATTGTATTATGATTTCTGTCACTCATTCAACTTTTCCTTTAAGAATTTAGATGCTATGCCATTCAGTCCATGTATGTAAATATTGATATTAATTCATGTTCTTGTATGATACATTATAGCAAAATAGTTTTCCTGCTTATGTCTTTTAATTGAGTATTTTGCTGTTGCTTTGTCTAAGAATATAATATAATCATTAACTCTGCCTTTTACTTCAGCTGAAGTATGTTTTGCTCTACATATTTCTTTTAAATTTGTGTAGCTTTCTGTTTTCAAGCATATTTCATACAATCTTTCCATTAACTGATGTTCCCTCTTCTTCTCCTGTTTGCTTGCTTAGTGAAATGTATCCCTGTACCCAGCTATGCAGACATTAGTCTTCCCTCCCTTGACCAATTCTGTACATTTCAAGTGTTTCCTTTCACCACGTTGTTTTACTTTCACCAAAATTCTTCTAAAAATTTTTTGCAAGGGATGATTCAATAGATCAGGGTGGAGAAATGTAAAAAATTTAAATTTAAAAAATTAAAGATGAGGAGAATGGGAATAATAAAATGATGTGAGCTTCTGGGGTTGATGAGAAGGGGTGGCATCAATGTCAAAATTTAAACGGTTAGATTTCTCCAAAAAGCAAAAAACAAACAAAACAATTTCTCACCTCAGACACTCAACACAAAAACTAGCCATGTGACCTTGGGCAAGTCGCTTAACCCTAATTGCCCTCCAAAAAGCAAAACAAACAAAAAGGTTAGATTTTTATTTTCAAGGGAAAGGTACACTTCATCAGAGAGTGGAGCAAAAGAGGAGAGAATGTGTGAAGGCACATGGGGTGATGAAAAGACGCCTGGCCCTGCAGTCAGCAGATCTACCTTCAAATGTCCCTTGGAGTGCTGGGACTTTGCCCCAGTCACATGATGTTCCTAGGCTTTCATTTCCTTATCTGTAATGTGAGGGAGCTGGACTAGGGGAGGTCTGGGATTTCCTCCAGCTCCAGATCCATGAGCCCACCATGGTTTCATGGAGAAACATAATGTTATGCTTCACTAATCCTACAGAAATGATCATCTGACTACTCTGCCCTGCTCAGATCCCTCCTCAGATGTTGGATTTAGAGCTGTGGCTTCTTTTAGAAAAAGTGATGACAATCCAGAGCACATGCAGTGGAAAGTACTTGGGGTAATGGGAGTCTCAAAGATCATTAATTACAAACATGAGCTGAAAAAAACCATAGATATTTAACCTTGTGAAAGGAGTTTTTAGAGTCTGGGATGGAAGACTGTGCTAGCTGCCTACAAAGTAAATGAAAGGCTATTGTAGGGAAGAGGGGATGGCTCTTGAATTTTTCCTCACTGAGCCCCAGAGGGTAGAAACACAAATGGGTATAAATTATACAGAGGAAGATTTCAGGTTGATACAAAGAAAAATCTCCTGACAGTTCTGCTATCCAAACAAGTCCTCAAAGCAAAATGGACTCTCTTGTTGGGTTGTTGTCCTTTGCTCTTGAAGAGAACTAAAATGGAATTACTATATTACAGTATGTCCAACTGTGGCTGATCAGAGCAAAACAAGCTCAGAATGCTCTACCACAGGTCAAGTTCCTGTGAACATTTGGAGTGCAGCTGTCTAGAAATATGCACATCTTCCATTTGTTTTTAGTTAATGCTCTTCTGCTTTGCTCAGAGTACAGTGCCTTCTTTGAAACAGGCACACCATGCTGGCTGGTGCTGTGATAATCTTCCATGTCTTTTAATAGATTCAAAAGTTCTTTAGAGAGACCTTTAGAGTGTCCTTGCATTGCTTCTTCTGACCTCCATGGGAACATTTTTCTTGTATGAGTCTTTAAGGCAAACATACTTGTGGCATTCAAGCGAAATGATTAGTCCATCAGAGGTGTGCTCTCTGCAGTAGAGTTTGAATGTTTAGCATTTCAGCTTGAGAGAGGACCTCAGTGCCTAGTACCTTATCTTTCCAGGTAATCTTCAGAATCTTCCTAAGACAATTCCAATGGAAGTGATTCAGTTTCCTGACATGGCGCTGGTTTCTCGGGTCTACGACAATGAGGTCAACACAATGGCACTGAAGACCTTCAGTTTGATAGAAATTCTACCCTTGTCTCTCTTACACTTTCCTTTGGAGTCTCCCAAACATTGAGGTAGCTCTGACAATGTGTGCTTAAGGAACCTCTTCTTCTATGTGGACATCCCTGGAAAGTATATTACCAAGGTATGTGAACTTATCCACACCATTCAAAATTTCTCCATTTGCTATAAGTGATGGTTTTATGTTTAGATGGTATGGATCTCGCTGATGGATGTAGCAGCAAGCACCCCGGCATCCTCAGGGTTTGCTGCCACCACAGGTTCTTGGATCTGCTTTGTTAAAGGAAAGCAACTCAAAATGGGTTAACAAGTTTACTTTAATCAGTCAGACATATATCGTTTACCTTGTTCAGGGGAAAAAGATCAGCACCCCGAACTTCAAAGTATACAGGCAGAATTATCAAGACAGAAACAGATCAAGTAGACAGATTTCCAAACTTTCCAACCATTACATCCATACCCAATCAACATCTGGGTTTCCACATCTGGGTTTTTCAAAGCCGGGGGGCTCTGGACAACAGCTTCCCAGAATCCAGATCAAATCACAGAACACTTCTCAAATTGAGCCCCCTTAGGAGAGGGACAGCTCTACATCCGATTTCAGCAGCAAGTAGCCATGGAAGAAGAGACCTTCACCCCTTACCACAAGATTTTGGGGCCCCATTTGTTTGGGGTGGGGGAAATGATGGGGAGCTTGTGCTCAAGCCTCACCCTAAAATATGGTTTTCTGTGTTTATTGCATGCTATTCTTGTTATATTGTTGTGAAATTTTGTTGACACCAGTTATTCCTATTGTATTTTTGCCAAGTAAGGGACATGAAAGATCTTGGGGCCGAATGTAAGGCTTATGGGATTTAAAGATCTTCCATGCCGCATTGGACTTGCTGATGTAGCAGGAAGGGGCGGAGCAAGAGGAAGCGGAAGCCAAGCTAGAGCTCCTGCGGTGGCTAGCAGTGGCGATGGCAGCAGCGGCAGTAGAGGCAGAGGCAGCGGCAGTGGCAGCGCGAAGCCCTTTTTGAGTCAGCCAGAATTTCTGCTAAGGACTCCTGATGAGGACTGCCAGGGGCTGGAGCTGCTGGGAGCACGCTTCCAGGACGCTGGGTGGTTGCTGTGAGTGGGGAGAGGAGGACCTTTGCCTGAGGTAGCCTGTTCTGTTTTAAAGGCTGAAGAATGTGGGTGCTTCCTACTTTATCTACCTGTGCCAATTTCATAACTACTCTGATGGCTTTCACTTTCTGGTTTTGGGACTCAGTCTTTTGGTATCTTAATAAATTTTCTAGCTTATTCCCCCATATGGCAAGCATGATGTATTTTGTGATGGATAATTATATCAGCATATCTATAATTTCCATAAGCATTGTGAATATGGCATTGCTGATACAATGGAAAACCTCTGTTTTCTTGGTGTTGATTTTTAAGACAAAATTAAAACAAGCAGCAGAAAATCAATCAATATACTGTTGCATCTCAGTCCCAGGGGGCTGCATTGACTGCCTAGTCATCTATGAACAAAAAATCATGTGCCAACTCTCCCTTCACTTTAGTCTTGACTTGTAACCATTTCGAGTTAAGTAATTTGCCATGGGTCAAGCAACTGACCTTGACTGCATTTTCATCCTCATTGAGGGCATTCAACAACATTGCAGAAAACATTCTGATAAAAATCATGGGATGAGCAAACAGCCCTGCTTCTCTCCAGTGATGACTGGGAAATTGCAAGAGCATCATCTATTATCCAGAATGCTTGCAAGCATGCCATCATGAAACTGAAATTTGCTCTTGATTTTTTCCTCACTGAGCACCAGAGGCTAGAATCACTGTTGACATCAGTACAATACAGATGAACTTCTCTGGGCAACCAAAGTGTGCCATAATTTTCCATAAGTCCTCATGATTGACAGCATCAAAAGCCTTGGTTAGGGTGATGAATGTTGTAGACAGAACTCTGTTCCCTGCATTTCCCCTGAGGTTGTTAGGCATCAACCATTCCTTGGCCCTTTCTGTAGTGACACTGGCTCTCAGGTGGATGACCATGTTCCAGATGAAGAATCAGTCTATTAAAAAGGACTCTGAAAAGGATCTTGGTGCCAATAACTAAGAGAGAGCCTCCTGTGATAATCACAAAACAATCTATTTTCTTTTCCTTTATAGAGATGGGTAATGGAGGTATTCTGAAACTCCTGGGGGATAACCCATTGCCATATAACCTGGAAAATTTCTGTCAGCTTTTGTATGATCAGTGGATCTTTGCTTTGTAAAGCTCAGCTGGAATAGAATTAGCACTAGGTAGGTACGTTGTCACATGAGAGGAGTCTAATGGCATTCAAAACCTATTCTTCTGTTGGAAGTTTGTCTAGAGAGGAATTGACTTCTACCTGAAGTAAATGTTTAATGTGTTCTTCATTGACTGATGATGGTCTCTTGAGAGCGCTATGGAAGTGTTCAGACCTTTTCTCCAGGATCATGTCCTTATCACTAATCAAGGTGATTCCTTCAGTACTGAGTACTTAACATGCAGTAGAATTGTTACTATCAGTGTAAAACTGTTACATCTGCCTTGTTACTGAGCCCAGAATCCTGTGTGTCTCTAATCTTCACTTGAACTTTACTTTTGATGGAGCTAAGTTATGCTTTCTGAAAGACACGCAAACTATCCTGCTGGCAAACACTATGGAGTTCTTGTTTTTCTTTTAACAACTTCTGAATTTTCCCATCATTTTTGTCAAAATAATATTCCTGTTTGGGAACGTTCTGGCCCAGATGAGGAATTGTACCCCAAATCTCTGAAAACTGCTCTCCTTTTCTGCTCCACTGCTATCAGGCATGTATTGGCTCAGCTTTCCCTCCAAGTTAGCAACAAATTGTTTTTGTTGGGAGAAGCACTGTAATCTGTTGACATTAAGTCTTCTGATGGTCGTTCTGCCTTAGCACTGCCACTTTAGTTTTTGTTTCCAATTTATTAAATTATTTATTTTTAGTTTTCAACATTCACTTCCATAAGTTTTAAATTTTCTTGCTCTCCCTCCTCCCTCCCCAAGATAACTTACAATTTGATATGGGCTCTACACATACATTCCTACCAAATTAAATACATTTTCACATTAGTCATATTGCATAGAAGAATTGTAATGAATGGGAAAAACCATGAGAAAGGAAAAAACATGAAATGAAACAAAAAAGACAATAGTCAGCTTCACTCTACATTCCAACTCCATAGTTCTTTCTTTGGATGTGACTGGCATTTTCCATCATGTGTCCTTTGGAATTGTTTTAGGTTCTTGCATTGCTTAGAAGGGCTAAGTCCATCAAAATGAGTCCATGACCACTGCTGCTTTTGTTGAATGCAAATATTTAGCTTAGAGAGGACAGGTCTATTATCAGTCCAGTACTCTGCATCACTCACCACCTTCATCACTTTCACATCCTATCTGTCTCTTCTCCTTCTCCTTAGAATGATATAATCTATTAAATGACAATGTTGATTGTGAGGGTACATGCACAAGTTATATTGTGTTTAGGTAAATGGAAGACAGTGTTGGTGATGACAAGGTTGTGAGATGCACAAGACTTTAGTAGTAAATAACTGTGGCTGTTCCCATTTCTAATTCCCTTCCTCCCAAGGTCTCTCTGCTATGTCTGGTAGTCTGTGGCCACTCTTGCATTAGAGTCACCTAGAATTATAGTCTTGCTCTCTTTCAGCACATGAATGATGAGGGTCTCTCCAGATCTTCATAAACATTTTCTTTGACTTCATTAGAGTTCATCATGGTGGGAACATTCACACTGATGATGGTGGCATGGAGCTTTCTTGCAAGGGGTGAGGGCATTGTTATGAGTCTGTCTTTCACTCTTTTGGGGAGGTCTGGCATGCAGTGGGTGACCTTGGCAGCTTTAATGTCTAACCAAGCTCTAAATTTTTTCACAGTTCCTGCTTCATCTGTCTTCATGGCTGTTGGAACAAATTATTCTCACCTTTCCATTTTTCCGGGGGAAGCCTTCACAAGCCTTTAATGGGTGGAAATTACACCGAGAGAGATTTCAGCTCTCTACAAAGAAAAATCTCCTATAAGATCCACTATCCAAACAACTCTTCAAAGTGAAATGAGCCCTGTAAGGAGGTAGTGAGTACCTGATCATTAAGTTTCTTATGGGGTTGAATGACCACTTTTGGAGATAATACCAAGAAGGGCATTCCTGTTCACAGTCATAGATTAAACAAAGTAGTCTTTGACATCCTTTCTAACTCTGTTATGTATGGTTCTTTGATGTTTACTTTACTGGTGAGACAGCCAGAATATCTCCCCTAATGCCTAGCACAGTGTTCAGTACACAATGGGAAGAGTGTGTTTGTTGAATTGAATAGCAATCTATACATACAGGATGCTAAAGCAAGAATTATTGGATTCACTGGGTTTATAGACTAAAGGTTACTCAACTGTTTAGCAATGGCCCTTCCAAATGATAGGCACAAAGCTAGTCATGTTTATCATTCTCATTTCATTGGCCTGGAAAGGTAGCAGTGGAAAAGATGGCATTTATATAATTCTTTAAGGTTTACAGGACAGTACAAATATTAACTCCTTTTGCCCAATCATCAAACTTTTACTAGGCACCTACTATATGCTAGAATATTCATAACTATGTGATGACATAGTGGATGGGGTATTAGTTTTAAAGTCTAAAAGACCTTAATTAAAATCCTGCCTCAGACACTTATTAGCTGTGTGATTCAGGGCAAGTCACCTCCTTCTAATCTCCTCAAAGTTCAATGTCCTCATCTGTAAAATGGTATAAAAAAAATAATAGCCCCTGCCTCCCAGGGCTGTTGTGAGTAATGCAGGTAATGTGCTCTGCAAAATTTTAAATGATATATAAATGCTAGAATAATAATAATATTTATTGAACTTTTTCTATGCTCCAGGTACTGAGTTAGGCATTGGAGTTACAAATATTCTCAGGGACCAGACATTCTGTCAGAGGGTAGGAAGTCTTGCGCTGCAACCACTATAAGTCATGGCCATCATTATCTTCTTCATGATAGCTGACATTAACATGGTGTTTTAATATTTTAAAAGCAATTTGAATATACAGGTTGTCCCAAAAGTCTTAGAGCAGATTTAATCTAAAGTTTATCCCCTTTGATCCTGACAACAACACTATGAAGTAGATGCTATTTTTGACAAGTTACTGATGAAGAAACAAAAATATGCCAGATAAATACATTTGTTTTTTTTTTTAAGGAAGGATGGGGAATTAGCAGCAGATATTTCTGATATCAAGAAAGGTGTCAAGAAAGGCCTAATGCAGAAGATGTTCCTTGAGCTGTGCCTTGGTTCTTGGTAATGTGGACCATCACCCTTCAAGAATATGCAAAAGAATTGAAATGAGAATATTCAACATGGCAGTAAAAATTTCAATTGCCAAATTACCCACTGCAGCCAAATCTTTGCCAGCTCTCCCCTTGCTTCATGTTCCCTCTTTCCCCTTTCCCTCTTTTCTGTCTCTAGAGACTGGGGATGTTGAATAACACAAACTCCCTCAGGCTTTTCACTTCTCACCACTCTTTCCAACAAGTTCTCTGACACCCCCTGCTTAGACTGATTGCTATAATTTATGCAGATGTGAAAGGGAGATAGAACTGCTGGTGGGGAAAATTAGTTTTTAGCAAAGGAATAAGGAGATGAGAGTCTCCAGTGAAAACATGAGAGCAGAACAGAGGCACTTCAAGGGGACAAAGAAGCCAAGAAATTCACCTGATCTTAAGTGTCAGATGTCACCAACCCCCCATTAACGTGTCAAGATTCTCACAAATGCCAGTTGTCTG
Source organism: Petaurus breviceps papuanus (assembly GCF_028583685.1). Lineage (NCBI taxonomy): Eukaryota > Metazoa > Chordata > Mammalia > Diprotodontia > Petauridae > Petaurus > Petaurus breviceps. Next base: position 1,985 of record NW_027186142.1, on the reverse strand, counting down.
TTTGAAGCCTGATTCTTGATGAGAAGGCAAGATGACAAATGCTACAAATCCAAAAAATAAAAATATATGTTTAAGGGTTTTATGCTGAATAGCAGAAATCAAAGATTTTCTGTGTTAAAAATTAGATTGCGTTGACACTGTGCTATGCACATTAAAACCCTTTACATTAATTCACCATCACAATTGCTGTTATTTCCATGTTCTCCCCTGCCCAGTAGAAGAGTGCCTAAAATATATTATCACAGACTTTCTGTGAATTTTTATTCCCTTTTTATAGTTGAGAAAGCAGCTAAGGAATATTAAATAACTTACATAGTGTCATAGAGCCCAATGCAGAAGTAAAGGCTAGAATTGGACCCCCTGTCTCAGAACAATTTCCATTTTAAGAAGCCGCTGCTCATTGGGTTATCAAGCTAAGATTGTTCAACTGGACTTTTAATATTCAAGAGACAGAACTCAATAGGAATTAGTCCTGGGACAGGGGAAGGATCTGAAAACTTTTCAATTCAGCATCATTTGTTCTGGCAATATCATTTCTAGTGACAGGGAAAATGTTCAGCTCATATATCCGAGGAACAATCTCAGGATCAAAATCAGATATTTTCTAGAGGTGCTAGGACAGTTTCTAAGATTGTGACCATTCTCATTCACACCCCCTGCTTTCTTTGTCATTGTTCTTTCTCTAACTTCTGTGAGCAGATACATGCTGCTGGCAGATCTGCCAGTGTAACCTAGGCAAAGTGCACATTTGGGATGGCTCTGCCCAAAATCTTACAGGGAGTGTCCATCACATACCTTTAATGGAGGAAGCCAATGTGGAAGGGAATAATTGGTCAGGGAAACATGGTAGCCATTCAGAAATGGAGCAGCTGATCATAGCACCAGCACTGTCTGACTATTACTATCACTCTAAATATTTTGGATAGGGAAAAACAAGAAGAGCCTTGGAGGAATTAACCATTGGATGTTAGTGTCTCATTCTCTTCCCATTACTGCTTTCAATGAAGTGTCTTGCACACCTCACAGCATCTTAGAGAGTCAAAGTTGGAAAAGACCAGAAAAAGTGACCATCTAGTCCAATATAAGAATGAATGTGAATGTCCATACAGTATCCTCAAACCACCATCCAACATTTGGTTGGATACTATATCATAGAACAGCCCATGATATTTTGACATAAGTGATCTCCTTTGATCAATCAATCAGTCAATCAAAAAGCATTTCTCAAGTGCTTGCTGTATACTGTGCCTTGGGCTAAACACTGGAGGTACAAAGAAAGGCAAATTAAAAAATAAATATTTGCTAAATTAAAAAAATATATATGTATCCCTACCTCCAATGAGCAAGATTCTAATGGAGGAAAAGCAAGTGAATAACTAGTTACATACAAGATACAAAAAAAAGAAAGAAATCAGAAGTCACTCCAGTGGGGAAGAAACTCCTATTTTTCTAGAAGGAACAGGAAAAGTCTTTTCCAGTAGGTTCAATTTGAGCTGAAATTGAAGGGAATACTCAGAAACTATGAAGTGAAAGTGAGGAGGGAGAGCATTTCCAAGCATGCCTATCAGTAAGTGAGCAGAGATGGGAAATGGAGCCTTGGATGTAGGGTACATCAGATAGGCTGGTGTAGTTGGCTTGTGGAATGCCTGGAGGGGCTTAATGGAAACAATTGGAAAGGTATTAAGGGCATGGATTGGGGAAAAATGTTAATATTAAACAGAAAAGTTCACATTTGATCCTAGCAGTAGTAGGAGCCACTGGAGCTTATTGAGCAGGTACAAGGAATGACAAAATCAAATCTCCACTTTAAAGATTTCACTTTATCCTGAACTGAGAAAGGATTGGAGACTTGAGTTAGGGTCTTTAGTGCCCTCATACTCTTCTCTAGCTGTGCCAACTGGTGGGCCACTGTGATAGTAATGGCAATTAAAGATTCCACTGTATTGGCTTGGTTTTCAAACTGATTGTGTTAAAACCCAGAGCTT
>NW_027186141.1:0-26131 GCF_028583685.1 Petaurus breviceps papuanus | reverse complement strand
CTGTATTGGCTTGGTTTTCAAACTGATTGTGTTAAAACCCAGAGCTTGTTAATCCCACCTGTGGGATGGACTTGTTGACTTGAAAAGAGAGACATGAACTGGGAGGAGCTGGTGATGTAGATTTGGAGAGACAAGAGAGAGGCAGAAGAACTTTTTGGAAGCAGCACCTCGTGGAGGCAGAGAGAGACTTAGAGGATTGTGGAAGGCCATTTTGAATTGCCCTGGACTTTTGAGACCTGCCCCCTGAGCTGCCAAGGACTGAGGAGACATGGCTGTTTTGCTGGTACTTTGTCTGTCTGTTTTGATGTTGTTTTGCCAGATTTGTCCACTGGTGAAAGACAGTCCTGTTGTTGAAGAAGTCCTGGAACCTGGCTTTTGGTTAAGAAGCCCTGAGACTGTCCTGCAGACAGAGAGTGAATACTGTCCACTGGTGAAGGACAGTGCTGTTGTTGCAGGGGTCTGGGAACCTTTCTGTTGGTTCAGAAGCCCTGAAGAAGGATTTTCTTGTTGTATGTTTACAGAAATCCTGGGAGAAGGTTTTGCTAATGTTTTCAGGGGTTCTAGGACTGTTCTACAGACAGAGGATGAATTAATGAAGAGACTGGCAATGTATCTTGTGGCCTTGCTAAGCCTTGTCTCCCCAGGAACTAGATTGCTGAGAACTTGCCTCCTGTCAAGATAAAGAAAAGACCTCCATTTGGGTATTAAGTGCTGTGCTTAAAATTGATGTAACTCTGGGGTAGATTCAATTGTGATCCAGGGGTGGGGAACTTTTGACCTTTTTGTGCTCTGTGATTGAACAAATGAAGGTACTTTACCTATGTTTGGAAACTAATCTCCATTTGAGAAGAGGGGCTTTGTGGTGGACTAAATGAAGGTACAGCCTAGGGGTGGAATAGTATTCAGAACAGGGACTTTGTAATTGATTGAATGGTTGGAAGGTCCTGGGGTGGGGTAGTACTTGGAGATTATTTAATCAGACTTAGTAAATGCTGTGTTTTGAATGATGTCATGTTTTGATCTTCTCTGTTCTTGGTTTGTCACTGAGTAAAATGGAGAGCGCCTATGCTGGTATTCTGAACCTTGGGAAGTTGTCTTTCCTTGGCATTTCATTACACTCTCTAACCAGGTGCATCTGCCTGCCAATCTACTCCTATTCCTGTCACTCATCCTGTTCCAAATATCTAGTCCAAGGGTGTTTAATCTTGTATCTATGGATCTTCAACATGCATATATTTCAGTGGGCCCTTGAACTCAGATGGGGATAAACATTACTTCTTATTTTCACTGAGCCCATTTTCTTCACTTAACTGAATCATTACTCTATTAAGGGGGTCCATAGGTCTCACCAGTCTACCAAAGAGGTCCATGATGCAAAAGTTAAGAACACTTATGTTAGAGGATCTCCACTCTTCAATGACTGAGTCAAGAATTCAGAAGTCTCTCTACCCCCTATCCTGAGGAATGTGAATACAATTCAAAATGCAGCCTGTAATAATAGAAAAACTCTCCTGGATTATCGGTTTGTCATGGCAATGAAACTATGAAATATGCTGTGTAGGGTTACCCAAATTGGACAGGTGATAGTGGAGTCTTCTGACAACAGGTGATCCTTGGAGAAGGAAATGGCCAACCATTCCAGTATCTTTGCCAATAAAATCCCATGGGCAGTATTAAAATTATGAAAGATATGAAACTGGAAGATGATCCTCTTAGGTCAAAAGGCATCCAACACATTACTTGGAAAGAGCAGTGGACAACTATAAATAGTTTCACAAAGACTGAAGTGGCTGTGGATATGTCTAATGGATAAAGGAATGTCCAGTACTATACAGATTAATATTGTCTTGGAATCTGGAATCTAAGATCTAGGAACCAAGGTAAGCTGGGTGTGGTCAAACAGGATAAGGGAAGATTAAACTTCTATATCATGACTGTCAGTTAATTTAAATGAACAACAGGAATTTAGTTCAGGTAATCATCAAATATACAACTGTGGGCAAAAATCCCTTAGAAGAAATGGAGGAGGGGGTGGCTAGGTGGTGCAGTGAATAGAGCACCTGCCATGGAGTCAGGAGGACCTGATTTTAAATCCAGCCTCAGACACTTAACACTTACTAGCTGTGTGACCTTGGGCAAATCACTTAACACCAATTGCCCTGCCCTCCCTTCTCCAAAAAAAAAAAAAAAAAAGAAATGGGGGAACCCTCATAGTCAATAAAAAGGTGAGAAAAACAGTACTGGGGTATAATCTCAAATGTGGTAGGATGACTTCTGCTCCATTCCAAGGGAAATTGTTGAACATTACAGCAATACAAGTTTGTTTTCTTACCACTGAAGCTGAAGAGGCCAAAGTTCACCAGCTATATAAAGACCTACAATATCTTCTAGAAATAATATTAAAAAAATCACATTCATCATAGGAGATTAAAACGCTAATGTAGGAAATCAAAAGATAATTGGAATTATTGTTCCAATAAAAGAATCATAAGCAAGTTTGGTCTCAGAGTATGAAATAAAACAGGGAAGAAACTAATAGAGTTTTGTCAAAATTGTTCACTGCTCATAACAAACATTCTATTTCAGCAACCCAAAAGGTGACCCCACACATGGACATCACTGAATGGTCAATACTGAAGTCAGATTGATTATAGATTTTGCAGCCAAAGGTGCAGAAGCTCCACACAGTCAAACAAAAGCTGGAGTCAACCATGCCTCAGATCATGAGCTTCTTACTACAAAATTCAGACTTAAATTGAAGTAGGGAAAACTACTAGATCTTATAGGTACGGCCTAAATAATATGCCTTATGAATATGAAGTGGAAGTGATAAATATATTTACGGGATGAGATTGGGTAGAAAGAGCGTTTGAAGAACCATGGAGAGAGGTTTGCAGTATTGTACAAGAAGCAGCCAAAACAACAACAAATCCCCAAGAAAAAGAAGAGTAAGAAAACAAAATGGCTGTTTGATGAGACTTTACCACTATCTGAGGAAAGAAGAAAAGCAAAAAGGAAAGGAGGAAGGCAAATATATACCTAAATCTCTCTTCCAGAGAACAGCAGGGGGACATTGGATGGTTTTCTTAAATGAGCAATGCAAAGAAATAAAAGAATACAATAGAGTGGGAAAAACAAGGAATCTCTTCAAGAAATTTAAATATATCAAGGGAATGTTTCATGCAAAAATGAGCATGAGAAAAGACAAATATAGTAAGAACTTAATAGAAATAGAAGATATTAAGAAGAAATAGCAAGAATATACAGAAGAATTACAAGAGAAAGATCTTAATACCATTGATAATCATGATGATATGGTTACTGATCAAGAGCCAGACATCCTAGAGAACGAACTCAAGTGAATCTTAGGAAGCAAACAATAGGGGTGGTTAGGGTGGCAGAATTCCAGCTGAGCTATTTAAAATCCTAAAAGATGATGCTCTGGAAGTGTTGCACTCAATATGCCAGCAAATCTGCAACACTCAACAGTAGCCACTGGATTGGAAAAGATGAGTTTATGCCACAATCCTAAGGAAGGGCAATGACAAAGAAAATTCAAATGACCAAAGAGTTGAGCTTGTCTCACATGCCAACAACATTATGTTTAGGATTCTGTAAACTAGGCTTCCGCAACATGTGAACCAGAATGAGCGGAAGAGCAGGTTGAAGAAGACCAAATCGCTAATATTCACTGTATTGAGGAAAAAGCAAAAATGATTTTGGAAAAATAAATCTACTTCTTTCATTGACTACACTAAAGCCTTTTTGTGAATCACAACAACATGTGTCAAGTCCTCAGAGATGGGAGTTCCACAAGATCTTACTTATCTCCTGAGAAACCTATATGTAGGCCAAGAAGCAATAGTGAGAATAAAAAATGGAACAACTGCTTGGTTTCGGATCAGAAAGGAATATGGCAAAGTCCCCTATTGTCACCTTATTTATTTAGGTTATATTCAGGGTACATCATGCAAAATGCTGGAACTAAGGTTGCCTGGAGAAATATCAACAATCTCAGATACACAGATAATTCCACTCTGATGATAGAAGGCAAAGAGGAATTGATACACCTCTTGATGGGGTTGAAAAAGAAAAGTGACCTAAAATTAAAAAAAAAAAACACCTAAGATCATGGCAACTGCTTTCATCAATTCCTGCAAAAAAAGAGGAAGGAGCAAGGGAAGTACTGTTGGATTTTACATTCTTGGGCTCAAAGATGGTGACTACAGCTATGAAATTAAAAGACACTCATTAGAAAAGTTATGACAAATCTGGACAGGGTACTAAAAAGCAGAGGCATCACCTTGTCAACAAAGGTCTGTATGGTCAAAGCTATGGTTTTTCTGGTAGCAACATATGGCTGAGAGAGTTGGACCATAAGGACAGTCGAGAGCCAGAAAATTGACACTAATGAATTGTGATCCTGGAGATGATTTTTAAAGAGATGAAATCAAACTTAAATTAATTTAGACTCTTCTTTGGAAGATCAAATGCTGAAGCTCAGGCTTAAATGCTTTGGTCACAGGGGGACAATACAGGATTCACTGGAAAAGACCCTGATATTGAGAAAGACTGAAGGCAGAGGGTGAGATGGAGAAATGGTGTCATGGAATCAACAAACATAAACTTGGACAAATTTTGGAAGATAATGAAGGATAGGAGGGGCAGGAGTGCTATGGTCTATGAAGCCATGAAGAAGCAGACATGACTAAATGACTGAACAATACATTATTTGAGGTATTAGAGTTGGAGTCATAAGGAGTAGTCAACATAGGAAGGACTCATAGTCAGGAGGAGCTGGGTTCAAGTCACACTCCAAAAACATACTAATTCTGAGAACCTAGTAAAAATCATTTAACCTCTATATGCCTCAATTTTCTCATCTGCAAAATGGTAGCTTCTGAAGTCTCTTTCAGTTCTCTATTACTGGAGTTAGGTAGCACAGTAGATAGATTACTGGTCTTGAGGTCAACAACACTTGAGGTGAAATCCCACCTCAGAAACTTACTAGAAGTGTGACATTGGGTAAGTCATTTAATTGCTATTAGTCTCAGTTTCCCCATCTGTAAAACAGATAATAACAGCTCCTACCTCAAAGGTCTATTGTGATGCTTGCATAAGACAACATGGAGGGGGGAGGGCAGAGCCAAAATGATGGAGTAGAAACAGGACTTCTGCACAGCTGTGGCTTCTACCTCCACCAATACATCTAAAAAGTGACTCTAAACAAACTTTAGAGCTACAGAACCCAGAAAGTGACAGAGAGAAACAAATCTCCCACTGAAGAAAGTCCAGCAGGCTGGCAGGAAGGGTCCATCTCAGCGTGCCGGAACCAAGGGCAGTCCAGACTGAGCCGTGATTTTAGATCCAGGGTGGCCCCAACCAGCAGCAGCTGGAGCAGACTTCACAAGAGTAATTCACCAGAAGCTGGAGCAGTTTCCAGATTTCTCAATCCACAAATGCCAAAGACAACGTAAAAGGTCAGTGTGGAACTTTGTTGGAACAGGGGGAGCAAGATCCAGCTTCTTCCCCCAGGTAAGAAGTGCAGGAGGCACAGTGGCTGAAGCCACCATGTGGCTACTTCAGAGCTCCTGGCCTTCAGATTGTAGGGGGACCAAGAGACCATTTAGACTTTAATCACTCTTGCTTTAAACTGCTTACATCTGGATCATGGTCTTGGGTGGTAGTCCTGGGGTGTGTGACCAGTGAGCCAGAGTGTGTGGGAGTTGTAGAGAGGGTGCTCATCTAATAGCTCTGGCAGCTGCAGAAACCCTAGTGATTTGGGACATATCTCTCTCCATTCTGGCAGCAGAATTCTACCAAGGTAAAGAGTTCAAAAGTCAAGTAATTGGCTGCCAATATGAATAGCAGCTGAAGTACAAACAAATGATAGAATCCTTTTTTGGGGGACAAAAAGGATCAAGGCATGGAGAAGGAGGGAGAAATTGAAGTCAGAACTCCTGCATCAAAAGCCTCTAAGAAAAATATGAATCAGTTACAGGCCATGGAGGAGCTCAAGAAGGATTTTGAAAATCAAGTAAGAGAAATAGAGGAAAATTTTGGAAGAGAAATGAAAACAATGCAAGAAAATTCATGAAAAGTGAGTCAACAGCCTGCTAAAGGAGACCCAAAAATACATGGAAGAAAATAACACCTTAAAAATTGACTAACTCAAGCAGCAAAAGAGGACAAAAAATAAGAAGAATGCCTTAAAAAGCTGAATTTGCCAGATGGAAAAGGAATGTCAAAAAGTCACTGAAGAGAATAAGGCCTTCCAAACGAGATTGGAGCAACTGGAAGCTGATGACTTCATGAGAAATCAAGATACTAGAAAACAGATCCAAACACATGAAAAAAATAGAAGGCAATGTGAAATATCTCACTGGAAAAAGCTACTGACCTGGAAAATAGATCCAGGAGAGATAATTTAAAAATTATTGGACTACCTAAAAGTCATGATAAAAAAAGAATCCAGACACCATCTTTCAAGAAATTATCAAGAAAAATTGCTCTGATATTCAAGAACCAGTGAGCAAAATAGAAATTGAAAGAATTCATGGATCATCTCTTGAAAAAGATCCCAAAAAGAAAACTCCTAGTAATATTAGAGCCAAATTCCAGAGTTCCCAGGTAAGAACAAAATACTGCAAGAAACAATTTGAGTGTGGCGGAAACATAATCACAATAACACAAGACCTAGCAGCTTCTACATTAAGGGATCAAAGGGCTTGGAATATGATATTCTGGAAGTCAAAGGAGCTAGGACTAAAACCAAGAATCACCTACCCAGCAAAATTGAGTATAATGCTACAGGGAAAAATATGGTCATTCAATGAAATAGAGGATTATCAAGCATTCTTGATGAGAAAACCTCAGGTGAACAAAAAATTTGATTTTCAAATACAAGAAGCAAGAGAAGCATGAGAAGGTAAACTGGAAAAAGAAATCATAAGGAACTTATTAAAGTTGAACTATTTACATTCTCACATGGAAAAACAATAATTGTAACTCATGAGACTTTTCTCAGTATGAGGATAGCTGAAGGGAATATATGTGTGTGTGTTTATATATGCATATATGTATGTATAGGAAGATGTATGTGTATATAAATATGTATGTGTGTGGGCATTTGTATGTTCATGTATATACAGACAGAGGGCCATGTTGAACATGACAGTTGAACATGAAGGGATGATATCTAAACAATAAAATTAAGAGGTAAGAGAGGAATTTATTGGGAGAAGAAGAAAGGGAGAGACAGAATAGGGTAAATTGTCTCACATAAATGAGGCAAGAGAAAACTGTTACAATGGAAGGGAAAAGCAAGAAGGTGAAAGGGAATGGGACAACCTGATTCTCATTGAATTTGGCCTAAGGAGGGAATAACATACACACTCAATTGGGTATCTTACCCTACAGGAAAATAGGGGTGTAGGGGATAAGAGGGGGAAGGATAGAAGGGAGGCCAGATTGGGGAAGTGGGTAGTTAAAAGCAAACACTTTTGTAAAAGGACAGGGTCAAAGGAGAAAATATAATAAATGGGGGGCAGGATAGGATGGAGGGAAATATAGTTAGTCCTTCACAATATAACTACTATGGAAATAGTTTGGGCAACGACACATGAACAATCTATATTGAATTGCTTATCTTCCCAGTGGGGATGGATGCGGAGGTAAGAAGGGAAAAACATCTGGAACTCAAAGTTTTAAAAACAAATGTTTAAAAATTGGGTTTTTTTACAAGCAACTGGGAAATAAGATATATAGGTCCCAGGGAATAGAAACTCATCTTGCCCTACTAGAAAGTTAGGGGTGTAAAAGGGGAGAATATAAGAGGGAACATATGGGGGAAGGGATATTCACTAGGCTTGCTATTTGGGGTGGGGGGTAGGGGAAAGAGGAGGAGAAAAAAAATGTTACTCAAAATCTTGTGGAAATAAATGTTGAAACCTAAGAATAAATAAATAAATAAAACATGGAAAACTTATTTCAAACCTTAAAGCTCCATGAAATTACTAGCAATTATTATTATTATTATTATTATTAAATCAATAACCTTATAATACTTTGATATAAATCATAATATTTACAGCTAAAAGGACCAGCACATCCTATGATGTACTCTACAAATCACACAAAATGGCTAGCTTAAGGTACACATCACTCAGACTCCCAGCATCTTTCATCTACCTAATTATGAACCTCCACTACCCAGAGTTCTTGAGGCTAAACAGAACTGTTCACATGCTTCAGACATGCTGACCACTATGCCTTGAATATTTATCCTCTCACCTCTGCCTCTGGCTCCTGTCAGGCTTCAACCTAAGTATATCCTTCAGCATGACATGTTTCTGGCTTCCCCCAATTGATAGACTCCTCCCACTATGAAACAGCATTTTTATTCATTATCATATTGTTATTGGAGTAAATATTTCCCTCCTCAGTAGAATGTAAGCCTTTTGAGGGCAAGGGCTGTTTTATACACCATACTGCTTTTCTGAGAAGCTTTTTGTGACCTGAAACCCTCAATTCATGCTTTCTCCTTCCTCCTCAATTTTTCATAAGGATATGCAACAATTTAAAGGCCATATCCCTTTTTTTGCAGGGATAAACTCTTTGTGGTCAGGATTTGTTTATTTTGTTTTTGTATCTCAAGATGCTAGCCCATGAGTGCTGTATCAGAGCTTGTAGCAGAAGCTTAATAATGGCTCACCAAATTGAACTGGGCCTAGTTCAAATCCCTTCTTTTTTAAGATGAATCATAATAGCACTTAGCACTTTAAGGTTTGCACAAGATTTCACAAATTTAGGCCATTCAATCTTCACAGCACCCTCTGAAATAAAAAATATCATTAGCCCCATTTTACAGATGAAGACACTAAGGTCAAAGAAGCGTAGCAACTTGTGCAGAAGCACACAGCTAGCAAGTGTCTAAAGCAGGGCTTCATCTCACTCAGATCCAGTTCCAGTACACTATGCAGCACTTAGCTGCTGCATGCAGAAAAGGAAATAACCAAGGTTCATAGCCCAAAGTCTTTTAGCTAGTAAATCACATGTATAGTATGGGTGATGTCTTTTTTTAAGGACATTCTCAAGGTCTCTCTGAAGAACTTCGGAATCAGTTGTGAGACATGAGAGACGCTTGCACAGGACTGCCTGGCATGGCATTCCCATAGTAAATGAGGTCCTGTGCTCTGTAAGCAAGGCAGAATTGCAATAGCTGAAAAGCAATGTTAGATATGAAAATTTAGAGACTTCTCCATCCCAGATGTCCACGTGGACTATCTGAGCCCAATGTGTGGCAGAGTGTTCTGAGTTCCTCTTAGACTAATCAGTTGCCCTGGGACACACTGGACCTTCACCCCAACAGAGTGATGCCATTTTGGTGCTCTTTGAGAACAAAGAACAGCAACCAGTGCCAACATGAAGAGATGGGAGTCAGACCCAGGTCTCAGCCCCACTCTTCTAACCCAAGTGCAGCATTCTTTTCACACTCTCAGTGCCTTCTCATTTCCTGATAGCCATCCTCCTTAAGTGGTCCCTTTTGGAGGAGTTATTGCAGACCTTCTGGCTTGGTGATCTCACCTCCCTATTGGCAGCAAAAATGAGGCTTTATGGCAGTTATGATAGCAGTCCAGAGACAGGTTACTAGTTTGGGATCCCGTGGAAAGCTGTCATGACTCTGGTTTTGACAGCACTGCAGTTTCAAAGAGGCCTGGTCTGATAGAACACTGCTGCTGATTTGAGTATCACTCCATCTGGCGATCTTCCAAAGAAGCTTCTGGCTCAGAGGCCAGCTCATGTTCTCATTCCTGTTTATCAGGGCATTGTTTGGAGCTGATACACAGTGTCAACACTACAAGGCTAGACATAATCTAATGATTCACAGAGTCTGTCTTTGGGAACATGAAAGAGGGCAGTTTAGGGTGGGGGAAAGAGCCCTGGGGAAAACTCTAACTTCTTGTTCTGACATTTCAGTCATGTCCAACTCTTCATGACCCTGTTTGGGAATTTCTTGGCAAATACCCTGGAGATGTTTGCTCTTTCCTTCTGCAGCTCATTTTACAGACTAGGATGCAGCGAGCAGCACTGTTCCCATGTGTACTGAAACTTAGAGGCCACTATCTAGGCAGAGCACGTTGTTAGGAAGATGTTGAGAAGGGGTAAGGGAGTGGGCGTGTATATAGTGTCCTTCAAGTGCCAGACACTGTGCTAAATGATGTTTATAAATATCATCTCACTGATCTTCATGCAACTTTATTAGGTATTTGCTGTTATTATCCCTTTTACATGTTATATACCCTTTTACTGAGGCAATAATATACTATGTGATTTGCCTAGGCTTATATGGCTAGTAAGTGTCGATGGTTGGATTTGAACACCTGTCTTCCTGATTCCACACCCAGTATTTTATCGATTGTACCATCAGCTGCCTCCTAAAAATAAATACAAGGTGCTTTTGAAGGGGAGGCAACAGTAGCTTGGCTTCAGAAAAGGTTTCATGTAGAAGTAAGCACAAGCTAGATTTGAAGGAAACTAGGGATTGTTACGCATATTATCATGAGCAAGTTCGCTTCCCCTTGGTTTGCTCACCCATAAATGCAGGGGGCTGTATGAGATTATTCCCCCTGGTTCCTTACTGCTCTAAGCCTATAACTCCCTTAGCATGCTTCCTCAGCAGTTTACTGCTGTGCTTCATCTCTTGGACCATTTCCAATGATGCTCCTCGCCTTTGGAAATCCTGCCCCTCCAGCACCCAGCGGTGCTCCCCTGAAGAAGCCCAATGGAATATTGATGAAGATGCTGCTTTACCAGGGCTCTATCTATGCAACAGTCACACTTTTAAAAATTAAACATGGCACCAATGGCCATCGAGAAGACTACAGAAGATTACTCCGCATCGAAAGCCCAGCCCCAGGTTCTCCACCTTTGAAGCTGGATAAAGGCAAGTGCAGTGCCTGAGAGTTCAGACAGCCCCACACTCAAAGGAACACATTCCACTACTTTGTCCCACTTGGTGAGTGTTTTAGGCTCTTCTTGTCCATGGTGTGAATGCTTAATGTAGGATGCTTCTTTCCTCTCTCTAGTTTTGATGCAGACTCTCTCTTCAGAAATACATATGTCTTCCTTATGATCCCGACCAAAAACCCAACTACCCCAGCACCTGCCATTTCTCCCTTCTTTCAGTGACCAAGCCTACTCCAAAGTTGATTAACTTGCAACAAGTAGCTTTTTTCTTCCTAAAAAGCTGAAAAATTATTTTAGTTGGATGAAAATTTATCATGTCACAGAAGAGCAAAGTTTAGAGCTCAGAGGAACCTCAGGCATCTAGTTCAATGCATAACTGAGTGGTGTAGTTGAAGGAAAAACAGCCATGGAATAGGACCTAGGTTCCACTCCTGCCTCGTACTAAGTCTTCATTCTTTTGTATCTCAGTTTCCTCTTATGTAAAACGAAGGTTGACATTAGATGGTCTCAGAGTTCCCTTCCAGTGTGAATTCTATGTCTATAATCCCATGATTCTTTATATTTGACAATTAGCTATCTTGCCTTTTTCTCCAGTGAAGAGCAATCCCAGCTTCCTGAGGCACTCCATTCTAATTTGAGAGACCTTGAACTGTTGCAAAGTCTTTACTTGCAATCAATCAACAGAAGAAACAAGCATTTATTAACCATCTTCTATGTGCAGGCGCCATGCTAAGTGCTTGGGATACAAAGTGAAAAATTAAGCAGACACAACTCTCATTCAACTTACATTTGAGAAGATGAGATAATTCACACACACTGGAATGCTGATAAATGTTTAACAGCCAGCTCTCTGAAAAAAGATTCAATGCACTTTCAAGTGTGGACTGTGTTATTCTCACTTGTTCACTTTCTTCAATCTGGACAGCCGACAAAATGAAGTCATCCTGATGGGGTACAGGATTTGCAAATCCCTTTGAACTCCCTCAATCTCCCTATTGATCTGGGGTTCACCTGAGGTACCCCAGTAATCTTCTCAACTGGCTTTCCATTGTCTCTGGCATTCACCTGAGGTATCCACCCATTCCAGTCAATTGGCCTTTCATTGTCAGCACCTGACCCCGACCTAGACTTCCACTCCTTCATCCTGTCTAAGACGCCTTTCTCTTGCTTCCTACTGTCTAAACTCTAGTCACCCCAGTCTACTGGTCACTCCCATCCAGAACCTCCCTACAACCCTCCTCCAATCACCCCAGACTACTTGTCCAACCCTAGATCCCTCCCACAGTCTTTTTGTATAGAAGATCCATCTTGTTTCCATGAAAGTTCACAGATTCACTCTGGCGTGCTTGCCAATATAAGCATAAATATAAGTCACAAATGCATGGATTCCCTAAGAGTCTGATGAATGTGGCAAATTTCTAATACACTTTTTTTAATTGGTCAAAGGAAGCAAATGATTCCATGAGCCATCAGGACACAATAAAACAAAATAAAAAGACTGGGGATAAAAGAAAAAAATAAGTGTAACATATATATATATATATATATATATATGTTAAGAAAAATAATTGATCTGGAAAATAGACCAGAAAGAGATAAATTTAAGAATCTATTATCCTTTGAACTAGAGCTTCTGTTTTAGGGTTTATACCCCAAGGAAGGCATTGATAAGAAAAAAAAAGTCCCCATATACACCAAAATATTTATAGCAGCACTTTTTCTGACAGCTAAGAATTGGCATCAAAATAGATGCCCATAAATTGGGGAATGCCTAAACAATTTGGGTGCATGAATATAAGGACACATTTCAGGGGTTCCTTGGAATCTCTTTCTGACCAGGTGTTCTGTCCCTTTATTGTTCCCTGGTTTTTTTGCACTCCTGGTCTGCAACCTCCAGTACCCACAGCTGCCACCATTTCTGCTGTGGCACAGCCTTTACTTTAGGATCTTCAGACTTCTCTTTCTGTCCTCCTAAATTGCCATGGATTAGAAAAATGACTCACTATGACTTTGTTGGTTATCCTGCTCAGAATTCAGTTGGACACACATTTTAAAGTTGTTTAGATGGGTATGATGGGAGAACTCAGGAAATAAAATGCTCATGTAACTCCACCATATTACAAATGCTAAATTTTCAATGTGTACATTTCTTTTTTTTCTTTTTTCAAATGGCTTATTAACTTCTAGTTTACATCATTCATTTCCACAAGATTTTGAGTTACAAATTTTCTCCCTGTTTTTCCCCCTACTCCCCAACCCAAAATAGTGATCCCTCTGGATATCACCTCCTCTGATCTTCTCACTCCCGTATCTTCTCCCATAGCCCCTCTGACTTTCCACTAGGGCATGGTGGATCTCTATGCCCCAATGCATGTATATCTTATTTCCCAGTTACATGTAAAAACTATTAAAAATAGTGTGTGTGCATATATATATATATATATGTGTGTGTATATATATATATATATATATATTTATTTTTTTTAACATTTGATTTTAAAGCTTTGAACTCCAGATTTATTCCCTTCCTCCCTTGTCACCCACACTTACTGGGAGGAAAAGCAATTCAATATAGGTTGTACATGTTTAGCTATGCAAAACATTTCCATAGTGGATATCTTGTAAAAGATTGACTATATTTCCCTCCCTCCTATCCCACCTCCCACTTGTTCTATTCTCTACTTTGATCCTGTCCCTTTTCAAAAGTGGGTGCTTCCAACATCCTTCCCCTCCAGCCTGCCCTCCCTTCCATCATCCCCTCTCTCATCCCCTTCCCTCCTACGCTCCTGTAGGGTGAGATGCCCTCTTTAGTGTATATGTCATTCCCTCCCTAAGCCAAATTCAATGAGAATAAGGTTGGCACATTCCCTTTTGCCTTCCTGTTCTTCCCTTTCATTGTGACCATTTTCCCTTACCTCTTCTATATGAGATAGTTTACCCCCATTCTGGCTCTCCCCATCTCCTCTCATTATATTCCTCTATCACCTCTCATTTTTACCTTTTAAGTATCATCCCTTGCTATTCAATTCATCCTGTGCCTTCTGTCTATGTATACCTGTACAAATATATACACACATTCACATATGTATTCATACATCCATATACCCTCCTATATAGACATATATACATATGTGTGTATGTGTATATAATATGCGTATACACATGCATTTATATTCCCTTCAACTATTCTCATACTGAGAAAAGTTTCATAAGCTACAATTATAATTTTTCCACGTAGGCATGTGAACAGTACAACTTTGATAAGTTCCTTATGATTTCTTTTCCCTGTTTACCTTCTCGTACTTCTTTTGCTTCTTGTATCTGAATGTCAAATTTTCTAGTCAACTCTGGTTTTTTCATCAAGAAGGCTTGAAAGTTCTCTATTTCATTGAATAAACATATTTTCCCTTGAAACATGATACCCAGTTTTGCTAGGTAGATGATTGTTGGTTTTAATCCCAGCTCCTTTGACCTCAAAAATATCATATTCCAAGCCTTTTGATCCCTCAATGTAGAAGCTGACAGATCCTGTGTTAACAGAATTGTGTTTCAACAATATTGAAATTGTTACTTTCTGGATGCTTGTAAAATTTTCTCCTTGATATGGGAATTCCAGAACCTGGCTATAATATTTCTAGGAGTTTTCTTTTTGGGGATCTTTTTCAGGAGGTGATTGGTGGATTCTTTGAATTCCTATTTTGCCCTCTGGTTCAAAAACATCAGGGAAATTTTCCTTGAGAATTTCTCAATGGATGATTTTTAGTTTCTTTTTTTGATCATGGCTTTCAGGTAGTCCAATAACTTTTAAATTGTCTCTCCTGGATCTATTTTCCAGGTCATTGGTTTTTCCAAAAAGATATTTTACATTGCTTTCTATTTTTTTTCATTTGTTTGGATCTGTTTAATAGTATCTCAATTTCTCATAAAGTCACTAGCTTCTACTTGCTCCAATCTAATTCTGAAGGAATGATTCTCTTCAGTGAGGTTTTGAGATTCTTTTTCCATCTGGCAAATTTGGCTTTTTAAGGCATTCTTCTTCTCATTGTCTTTTTGGGCCTCTTTTGCCATTTGAGTTATTATATTTTTTAAGGTGCTATTTTCTTCAGTCAGGTTGTTGACTTTCATTTCATAATTTTCTTGCATGGTTCTCATTTCTCTTCCCAATTTTTCCTCCATTTCTCTTACATGGTTTTCAAAATCCTTTTTAAGCTCCTCTATGGCCTGTAACCAGCTCATATTTTTTCTTGGAAGCTTTTGGTGCAGGAGTTCTGACTTCACTGTCTTCCTCTTGTTCCATGCTTTGATCCTTTTTGTCCCCAAAACAGGAGTATAATGTTGGATTGCTGTGTTTGATTTGCTTCCTTTGCCTGCTCATGTTGCCACTCTATTACTTGACTTTTGGGCTTTTTGCCACAGTAGGACTCTGCCAACAGACAGGGGAGCTTTGTCCCAAATGCTGGGTTTTTCTCAGCTGCCAAAGGTATTAATTGAGTGCCCTCTGAAGCCTCCACAGGCTCTGGCAAGCTGGACGCACACCCCAGGACCTCTACCCTAGACTGCAATTCAGATCCAGGCAGGTTAAAGCAAGAGTGATTACCCCTCAGACTGGTTGCTTTGTCCCCCTACAATCTGCATGCCAGGAGCTGAAGCTTCCATGTGGCTGTGGCTGCATGGCCACTGCACCTCAATGGCTTCTCACCCCGGGGGCAAAGCCCAACTGCGCTCCAGAACTACTGGTCCCAAAATCCACACTGCACTGACCTTTCAATTTGTTCTTAGCATCTATGTGTTCATAATTCTGGAAACTGCCAGAGGTGCTAGTGATCTGAAGTCCCTCCAACCAGTGGCTGGCTGTAGCCTCCCTGAGGCTAAGACCTCTGGCTTGTGCGGGGCTGGTATTGGCTCCCAGAGAACTGTGCTGGCCACTTCCTGCCAGCCTGCCAGGCTATCTTCAGTGGGAGGTTAGCTCCTCAGTGTCATTTTGTCAGTTCTTTAGCTCCAAAGTTTTCTCAGTGTCACCTTTTACATGAATTGGAGGATGTGGTAGCTGGACCCCTAAGGAAGTCCAGTTTCTACTCTGCCATCTTGACTCTGCCCCCAATGTGTACATTAATACCTGAGAAATTGGTAGAGAGATCAGGGATTTTTGAGGTTTCAAGGTGCTAGAACGCCAGAATAGTGATATGCAGGTCCTGCTCAAATGAATTCAACCCAAGCCTTCTTTCAGACAAAGAGAAATAAAAAGAATTATTGAACTCTCTGAAATCTATGGTCATAAAAAGATCCTAGACATCATATTTCAAGAAATCTAAAGGGAAGACTGACCACAGATCTTAGAACCACAGGGCAAATTAAAAATTGAAAGAATCCATACATCAACTAATAGACCCGAAAATGAAAACTCCCAGGAATATTATAACCAAATTCTACATCTCCCAAGTCAATGAGAAAATGTTACAAGCAAATAATAATAATAATAATTCAAAGACCATAGAGCCTCAGATTCATATAAGATTTAGCACTATAAAGAAACGAAGGAGTTGTAATATCTTATTCCAAAAGCAAAAGAGTTAAGATTATGTAATGGTAATGGATTTTAAAGATCAGGTTGTATTGGCTTGGTTTTTGCATTGAATGTTGAAACCCAGAGCTTGTAAATCCCACTTGAGGGATGGACTTGTTGATGTGAAGAGAGAGGGCTGAACTGGGAGGAGCTGTTGAGGTGGTTTTAGAGAAAGGCCCAAGTAGAGGAGTCCAGAAGAACTTTTGGGGAGCAGTATCATGGAGGCAGAGAGAGGAGATAATTTCTGGGGCCAGAGTTGCTGAGAGAGACTGCTGAGAGCCAGTTGAAGCTGCCCAGGAATTTTGAAAGCTGCCACCTGGAGCTTCAGAGAACTGAGGAGGCATGACTGTGGTGCTGGTATTTTTTCTGTCTGTTTTGATGTTGTGTTGCCAGATTCATCTGCTGGTAAAGGACAGTGTGTTGTTGCATAGGTCCTGGAAACTTTCTGTTTATTCAGAAGCCCTGAAGAAGGATTTTCTTGTTATAAGTTCATAGAAATCCTGGAAGAGGGTCTTGCTTATATTTTCAGGGGTCCTGAGACCATTCTGCAGGCAGAAAGTGAATTGATGAGGATATTGGCAATGTATCTTGTGGCTTTGTTAAGCTTCCTCTCCCCAGAAACAGTGATTGCTGAGAACTTGCCTAGGGCCAAGATGAAGAAAAGATCTCTCCTTGGGTATAGAATGCTGTGATATCTTAACCTTGTTGTGCTTTAGGAACAGATGGCCTTTGTGCTCTCCACTGCCCCTTTTGAGAAGGTGCTTGGCATTAACTTATGATAATTGTAATTCAGCTGTGATCCAGGTGTGGGAAACTTTTTTACTTTTTGTGCTCTGTGACTGACCAAATGAATGTACTTTGTTTATGATTGGAAACTAATCTCCATTTGAGAAGTGTAATGCCAAGCAAACACAACTTCCCAAGGTTCAAAATGCCGGCATAGGTGGTCTCCATTTTATTCAGTGAAAAATTAAGAACAGAGAGAATCAACATATAGCATAATTCAAAATACAGCATTTACCAAGTGTGATTCAATAAGCTCCAAGTACTACCTGGACATTACATTCATTTAATCGGTCACAAAATCCCTCTTCTAAATGCTGCTCCCCCCTAGGCTGTACATTCATTTAGTCCATCACAAAGCCCCTCTTCTCAAATGGAGATTAGTTTCCAATCATAAGTAAAGTACATTCGTTTAATCACAGAGCACAAAAAAGTCAAAAGTTCCCCACCCTTGGATCACAATTGCATCTAGCCCAGAGTTACAACAAGGTTAAGCACAGCATTTAATACCCAAAGAGAGGTCTTTTCTTCATCTTGACAAGAGGCTAGTTCTCAGCAATCTTAGTTCCTGGGGAGACAAAGCTTAGGAAGGCCACAAAATACATTGCCAGTGTCTTCATTCATTCATTCTCTGTCTGAACTGGGAGAAGCTGGTGACATAAATTTAGAGTGACACAAGAAAAGAGAGAGGCAGAAGACCTTTTTGGAAGCAGCACCTTGGAGGTAGAGAGAGACTGAGAGGATTGCTGAGGGCCACTTTGAATTGCCCAGGACTTTTGAGAACTGCCACCCAGAGCTGCCAAGGACTGAGGAGACATGGCTGTTATGTTGGTACTTTGTCTGTTTTGATGTTGTTTTGCCGGATTTGTCCACTGGTGAAAGACAGTGCTGTTGTTGCAGAGGTCTTGGAACCTTTCTGTTGGTTCAGAGCTCCTGAGACTGTTCTGCAGACAGAGAGTGAATTCTGTCCACTGGTGAAGGACAGTGCTGTTGTTGCAGAAGGTTTGGAACATTGCTGTTGGTTCAGAAGCCCTGAAGAAGGATTTTCTTGTTGTATGTTTACAGAAATCCTGGAAGGGGGTTTTGCTAATGTTTTCAGGGTTCCTAGGACTGAATTCAGAATCCATATCAAATCACAGAACACTTCTCAAAGTGAGCCCCAAAACAAAGCCTCACATCAGGGCTTATATAGCCTTCTCCAGGCTCAGAGAATGTAACAACCTTTTGGACCCACTGGGCAATCAAAAAGTATCAACTGTAAAACAAGCCTCCCACCCCAGGCTCCAGGTGCACTTTAGCGGCAGGGAAGATCTTTAAATTTGCATTTCCATTACACACCCAGAACAGCCTATCCAGCAAAACTGAGTATCTACAGGGGAAAAAAATGAGATTTTAAAAAATTACTCTTAATTGATATTTTCTATTCCTTACATCACAATAGTATTTCCATGTGTTCCCCTTTCTGCCCCCCCCAAGACCCATCTCCTATGACAAATAGCATTTTTTTAGACAAAGGAAAAAAAGTCAATACAAACTGATCAATATAGTGGGAAAAAATCTGAAAACATGCAATGTGTAACACCTATAGACCTTCCACCTACACAAAAGGGTAGGTTGAAGATGTTTTCTCATATCTCATCATTCAAGTCCCATTTGATCTTTTAAATTCTTTCATATTTACTTTTGATTTTTGTGTCACTTTTTACATTTAAATTGTGGTTACTGTATATATTGTTTTCTTGATTCTGCTTACTTCTCTTTGCAGTGGTTCCAATAGATCTTTTCATGCTTTTCTGTATTCATCACATGCATAATTTCTAATGGATCAGTAATGTCACACACATACATAGACACATACACACATGCTTATGCTGTTTATGTATATTACAAACAAGACCGTTGTCATGGAAATTTGATGCAATTTTTTTTTCTCATTTGACTACTTACTTCTCTTCTTCTAGATATATTAATATTGTCTATGAGAAGCTTTTCAGTTTCAATTATCTATTTTATTTTTTGTAATTGCCTCAATCTCTTGTTTGATTAAGAAGATGTCTATTACCCAAAGTTATGAGAGGTACATGATCTGTCTCTCTTCAAAATATTTATGGTGTGATCTTCAATATTAAGTTCATATAATCGTTTTCGAATGGATCATGAAGTGTGGTGCAAAGTGTTGCTCTAAACATCATTCCTGCCAGACTTTTTTTGAATTTTCCCAGCAGCTTTTTTTTTAATCAAATAAGGAGTTTTCCCCTAAGCCACCTATGTTGTTGTTATGTGGGTTATTGAGTTCTATTGTTTCTGATTCCCATTGCCTAGTCTGTTGTGTGGATCAGTCTCTTATATTTTAACCAATTCCAGCTATTTTTGATAACGACTGCTTCATAATAGAGCTTGAGGACTGGAAGTGCTAATCTCCCTTTCTCCTTACTGCTTTTCATCATTTCCCTTGATAATATAGATCTTTTGGTTTTTTTTCCAAATGAATTTTATTATTTATCAACTTCTCTGAAGTAGAGTTTTAGTCATTTAAATGGTATAGCATTCAAAGCATAATGTAATTTTAGTAGAATTGTCTTTATAAAAAAATATTGACCTCCAGCTTGGCAGATTGTTCTTTAATGCTTTGAAGAGTGGCTTGTAATTGAATCTGCCTAAGGTGTGTGTGTGTGTGTGTGTGTGTGTGTGTGTGTGTGTGTGTGTTGTTTGGGAGGATGATCCTTTGGTATTTATGCATTTTTTAGTTATTTACAGTGAAATTTCCCTTTTTACTATTCTGTATTGTGTTTTATTTTTATTATATAGGAATGCTGTTGATGTCTGAGGAATGTAGCTTAAAACTTTAGTGAAGCTATTAGTTGTCTCAATGTCATTGCTGATTCCTTGGGGTTTCCCAAGAAAACAATCATATCATACAAAAAGGAGAGCTTTATTTCTTCTTAATGTAACTTTATTCCTTTAATTCCTTTTTCATATTGTGGGGGTACAGAGACCCTACCTACCCCAAATTGACTACTCAGAGACATCTCAAGGTGAAAGCATGAAATTTTATTGAATCTTGCATGAAGTGCATGGTCCCATCACTGGGAAGTCCAGAGAGAGGAGGCTGTCGTACAGAAGCCAAAGCTGGGTTATATAGCCAAAAGCAGCACAAACAATAACTACGACCCTCCCCTTCCTCATGTAATCTTTTAAACTGATTGGCTGTTTTGTTAACATTCCCTTATTTGGCTGGTGGGATGACAAGGGGATTTCCGGGGTTTCATTTTTTTCCCTTCCCAGGTCACCTGACTGAGGCCTAAAGGCTTCTAGTATTTTAGCAAATAGTCTACTTGAGATACCACATTTCATTCTACACAATATCTTATTACTACTGTTAATTTTAAAACTATATCCAATCTGAGAAGTTAAACAGGGAAAAGAAATCATAAGGAATTTATCAAAGTTGAACTATTTACATTCCTACATGGAAAAACAATAATTGTAACTGATGAAATTCTCAGTATGAAAATAGTTGAAGGGAAGAGAAATATATATAGTCTTTATCAGAGGGTATATAGGCATATGAATACATATGTGCATGTATATATATATATATATATATATAAATATGTTTACAGCTATACATAGATAGAGGGCACAGGACCAATTTAATAGGAAGGGATGATACTTAAAAGATGAAATTAAGAGGTGAGAGAGGAATATGAGAGGAGATGGGGAGAGACAGAATCGGGCAAACTATCTCATATAAAAGAAGCAAGGGAAAATGGGTACAATGGAAGGGAAGAACAGGAAGGCATAGGGGAATGGGTCAACCTTATACTCATTGAATTTGGCTCAGAGAGGGAATGACATACACACTATAGGGTGTCTCACCCCACAGGAGAGTGAGGGGAAGGGGATGAGAGGGGAGATGATGGAAGGGAGGGCAGGCTGGGGGAGAGGGAAAATGGAAGCACCCACTTTTGAAAAGGGACAGGATCAAAGTAAAGAACAGATCAAGAGGGAGATGGGATAGGAGGGAGGGAAATATAATCAGACTTCAACAATATACCTACTATGTTAATGTTTTGCATTACCTACACATGTACAACCTATACTGAACTGCTTATCTTCCCAGTAAGGGGGGGTGACAAGGGAGGGAGGGAATGAATCTGGAATTCAAAATTTTATTTTTTTTTCTTATTAATTATTTTGTTTCCTTTTAGTTTACAGGATTCAATCCCACAATTCCTTGAGTTTCACATTTTGTCCCTCTCCCTCCCCGCCCCCCGATGGCGGCATATAGTCAAGTATAGGATCTGTAAATACTTTCGCATTACACATTAGTCAGGTTATAAAGATGTATTGTATCAGATGGAATGAAAAATGGTCAAGAGGACATAAAACCAAACAAAAGAAGGAAAAAGATCAGGTAGTTTGCTTCCATCTGGATATAAACTCAGTTCTTTCTAGTTCTTTCTCTGGATGTACACATTTCTCTCCATCTTGAGTCTTTTGGCATTGACTTATATCACTGCATTGCTGAGAAGAGTACAGTCTATCAAAGTTGGTCATCACACATGTGTTGTGTCTGTAATTGTGTACATATTTCTCCTGGTTCTACTCTTCTCACTCAGCATCACTTCGTATAAGCCTCTCCAGGTAAATATGAAGACCGTCTGCTCCCTGTTTCTTATAGCACAATAGTATTCCATAGCATGCATACACCACACCTTGTTCAGCCATTCCCCAGTTGATGGGCACCCCCTTAATTTTCAATTCTTTGCCACCACAAAAAGAGCTGCTATAAATATTTTTGTACATATGGGTCTTCCTCCCACTTCTATTATCTCTTTGGGATATAACCCTAGAAGTGGTATTGCTGGGTCAAAGGATATGAAATTTTTTATAGCCCTTTGGGCATATGGAATTCAAAATTTTAAAATCAAATTAAAAATATATATATATATTTATTATTATTATTATTATTAATACTATTTTATATGAAATTGGGAAATAAGAGGAAGAGATATCCTGGGGGACTGCTATTTTGGGGAGTTGGGGAGGGGAAAAATGGGGAGAAAAATTGTAACCCAAAATCTGGCAGAAATGAATGAAGTAAACCAGAAATTAATAAAGCATTAAAAAATGATATCCAATCATAGTCGGGAGACTTGGGAAAGGGGGCATTGTTATTTATTTCTGTATCTTTTGGCAAAAGTTCTAGTGTGTCCTTGACAATAATGAGACAGCATATCAAAACCTATAGGATGGAGCAAAAGCAGTGATTAGAGGAAAATGTATATCTCTAAATGCTTTTATCCATAAAAATAGAGAAAAACAGGCACAATGAATTGGGTATGGAATTTTTTAAAAAATTAGGAAAAAGACATATTCAAAATCCCTAATTAAACATTCAATTGGAAAGCCTAAAAATTAAAGATTACATTAATAAAATAGAGAGTAAAAAAACATTCAATTAATAAATAAATAGAAGTTGATTTTATGAAAAAACAGAATTTATAAGCCAATTAGTTAATTTGTTATAAGAAAGAAGAAAAACAAATCACTAGTATCAAAAAAAATTAAAAAGGCAAATAAACCAATAAAGAAGATGAAATTAAAACAATTATATGGAGTTATTTTTTCCAATTACATCACTAATTTATCAATTTAAGTGAAATCAAAAAATATTTACAAAAAATATAAATTGCCTAAATTAATAAAAGAAAAAATAGAATATCTGAGTAGACTTATGTGAGGACAGGCAATTGAACAGGCCACAAATGGGCCTCTTAAGCAAAAAGCACCAGGACCAGGTGGATTTACAACTGAATTCTATCAAACATTTAAAGATCAACTAAATCCAATATTAAATAAAATATTTGGAATGATAGGTAAAGAAGGGATCTTACCAAATTCATCTTATACTGATACCTAAACCAAGAAGAGGAAAAACAATAAAAGAAAATTATAGATAAATTTTATTAATGAATATGTATGCAAAAAATCCTTACAAAAGTACTAACTAAAAGCTTACAACAATATATTACAAAGATTTTACATTACGATCAACTAACATTTATACCAGAAATGCAGGGATGGTTTAACATAAGGAAAACTATTAACATAATTGATTATGTCAATAACATTTCAAATGATTATATCAATAAATGTGGAAAAATATTTTGATAAAATTCAACACTCATTTTTTTTAATATCAAAAACACTTTAAAGTAGTGGTATAAATGGATTTTTACATTACATATGGTACTTAGTTTTGATTTTTGATAGATAATTTTCATGATTTTATAAAGATACTTCTATGCCTGTACTCATAGGGTTTTTAGCATTAAAGTGTTGAATTTTGTTATAGACAATTGTTTCTTCTACAATATGGTCAAGTGGTTTTCGATCTTTTAATGTTTAGTATGATTACATTGATTGTTTTCCTAATGTTGAGTCATCTTAGAATTCCCGGTTATAAATTACACTTGATCCTAATTAATTATTTCTTGGACAAATCTCTGTTCTGTTTGATAGGAATTTGTTTAATTTTTTTTTTTAATAATTGTTCATTAACGATATTGGCCTGTAGTTTTCTTTCTGTTTGTTTCCTTTTCCTTCTTTAAGTATTAGGATTATGGTTAATTTAAACAAAGATTCTGGTAAAGTTTTTTCTTTCATACTTAATTTCTCAGTTAATGTATAGTATGGGTGGTAGCCGCTGTTTAAGAATTCGATACATTTCTCTTGGGAATCCATTAGGTGCACCATTTTCTTTTATTCCTTTGTCAGTTCCTTCAAAACTCTATTTTCTTTACTGAGTCATGTTATTTAAGATGTCTATTTGGTCTCCTAATAGTTTGGGTGCTTTACAATTCTGAAAATATTCTCCTATTTATTTTGTGTTCTCAGCATTATTAGCATATAACTGTGGATAATATGGTCTAACCATTTCTTTTTTTTTTTATTTTTTCTGGTTTTGCTGTGATTTCATCTTGTTCAGTTGTCATTTTATTCATTTGATTTTCTCTTCTCTCATTTTTAATCAGACTAGCTAAGGATTAATCAATTTTATTAGACTTTTAAAAAGCTTTTAGTTTTATTTACCATTTCCATGGTTATTTGTTTCAAATGTATCTGTTTCCAGCATAATTTTAACATGTCCTCAATTTGTGCGTCTTTTAGCTTTATTGATCAATTCTCTGATTTTAAATGCATATTAAGTTCATTAATTTCCTCTTTTTGGATTTCTTAACGTATGGTTGTAAGGATATGATTTTTCCTCTGAGGGCTTCTTTAGCTGCATCCCCCTAAAATTGGCATCATGTACTATCATCATATTATTTTACAAACTTGTTAATTGTTCATATAATTTGTTCTTTGGCCTGCACATTATTTAAGATTTGCTTATTAAGTCTCCATTTGGGTCTATATCTTTTGTTTGTCATCCCCAAACCAATTTCTAATCTTAGTGAATTATGATCTGTGATTTTTGTATTGATTATTTCTTTCTTTTTACATTTGTTTGCAAGATCTCTGTGCCCTAGTACATAGCCAGTCTTTGTAAAAGTTTCATATGGTGCAGAGAGATATGTATTTTCTTTTGCTGTCCCATTTTTAAGACACCATAAATCTTTTAATTCTAGTTTCTCCAGAAATTTGTTCAGTCTCATATTTTTACTTTTTTTTATCTTTATGTTGGACTTATCCCAAACTGAATGAGGGATATTGATATCTCCTGTCATTATTGTGTTACTTTCCATGTCTTCTTGGAGCTCAAATATTTCCTGTATGAAATTGGATGCAAAGGCACTTTGAACTTGAATATTTATTACTTATATTAGTTTGCCATGTATAGTTTTTCAGTCTACTATAGTTTCCTTGTTTATCCTTTTCTAAAATTTGTAAACATTTATTTCTCCTCCCCTCTTTGGTAATATAACAGCAATTTTGTTGTTGTTGTTGTTGTTTGGGGGGGGTGGATTATTTTGATACACAGTAATTTTTTTTCACATCCCCTCCATTTTATTTTGAATGTGTGTTTGTTTTTTAATGTGTTTCTTGTAGGTAACAGATTGGAGGATTTTATTTTGTTATCCAATCTGCCACTCTTTTTCATTTTACTGCAATATTTGATAATTCACATTTAAAATTATAAGAATTAGGCTTATATTTTCTTCCATCTATCTTCAAAATTGTAACTTTTTCAAGTTACAATTTTCCCACTCTTCTGCTATAAACACAGTATCCTGTTCTTTTGACTATTTCACGTCAATCTTTTGTTTTTATTAAAGTGTCCTTGTTCCTAATGGTTCTCTTCCCCTCACCCTTGATCTACTCTTTATTTTTGTTACCATTTTCTCTATAGGAGCTGGTTATATATTTTTAACTCTTTTTTTTTTCCTTCTCATTCAGGTAGATTTGCCCTTCTCCTTCACATTAACTAGTCCTCATCTTTATTGTTTATTTCAATTGTTTAATTTTTTTTTAAGTTATTTATTTTGCTCCCTAATTATTCCTCATCTCTTTCTGTTTATTTTCTCCCTTCCGGGACTCCTGTAATCTTCTGGTCATGGGCTTTTCTCTGTATTCCTCATGCAATCAAAACTTCCAAGTTATACATTCTAAGCTCTACCTACTCTCTAGGTACTTTCTGCCAATACCTTTTAGGATTTCCTCCATGAATTCCTCTTTTCCATTGTGCCTCACTCTGAGAACATTGTTAATTATTGAAAGTATCAAAGAGGACACTGCCCAGGA
Source organism: Petaurus breviceps papuanus (assembly GCF_028583685.1). Classification (NCBI taxonomy): domain Eukaryota; kingdom Metazoa; phylum Chordata; class Mammalia; order Diprotodontia; family Petauridae; genus Petaurus; species Petaurus breviceps. The sequence continues at coordinate 66 of NW_027186141.1, read as the reverse complement.
TGTAGCATGATGTTGTGGTTGTTGTTATTGCTTTCTAGATCTGCCTAGAAATCTCCCCCTAGGTCC